>NW_016233772.1:0-1179 GCF_001687245.7 Rhagoletis zephyria | reverse complement strand
GCGGTTACCAAGATATACACATGTAACCATAAGTGGGCGTGGCTACGCGGCTATATTCTTATTTTTCATCTTAAACTTATTGAAAATATTAATTTTCAGTAGTTACTAAAATATCGCAGTTTTCGTATTTCTGAAAATTACCGTTATATGGGAGGTAGGCGTGGTTATTGTCCGATTTTAAAAATTTTCGGCCATTTGGTATGATGTACCAAAGCCAACAACTGTGCCAAGTTTGGAAGAAATCGGTGCAGCGGTTACCAAGATATACACATGTAACCATAAGTGGGCGTGGCGACGTGGCTATATTCTTATTTTTCATCTAAAACTTATTGAAAATATTAATTTTCAGTAGTTACTAAAATATCGCAGTTTTCGTATTTCTGAAAATTACCGTTATATGGGAGGTAGGCGTGGTTATTGTCCGATTTTGCCCATTTTCAATACCATCCGTCCTACGCCAGAAAGAAGTGTGCGCTCGGGTATAAAAAATATTTTTTCTTGGGTTCAATACTATCCTATCTTTTAACCTTGGAACCAGCAATATACACCCACAAAATTTCATTGAAATCGTTTAAGCGGTTTTGGAGATTAGCGTAAACGAACACAGTGAGACGGGATTTTTATATATTAAGATAAGCACGTTGCGAGGAGCATAGAAAAATTTCGATGAAAAAAAATATTCTTTCTCGAATTCAAAACTATCCTATCTTTTAAGTTGGAACCAACAATACACACCCAAAAAATTTCAATGAATCGGATTTTTATATATTAAGATAAGCACGATGCGAGAAGCATAGAAAAAATTTCGATGAAAAAAAATATTTTTTTTCGGTTCTTTTAAGTTGGAACCAACTATACACACCCACAAAATTTCATTGAAATCGGTTAAGCAGTTTCGGAGATTAGTGTAAACGAACACAGTGACACGGGATTTTTATATATTAAGATATAAATCGATAGCTTGATGAACTTTGGATAACNCTTCCGCTGCAATTCCGTCTGTGGTTCACTGCCACTGGCCTTGCTTTTTCAACGATATAACTGTTTTCTTGGTAAGTTTAGATGGAAGATTTAAACAAGAACTACGTATTTAACTATGCATCTATTCCCCAGTGATTTTTGCTGCTTCTATCCCGTCTGTGGTTCACTGCCTCTGGCCCTGCTTTTCCAACGATATAA
>NW_016233771.1:0-1179 GCF_001687245.7 Rhagoletis zephyria | reverse complement strand
TACCGCAGACGATTTAACGGTGAGCTGTATGAGCTTTACAACGATATAGGCATAGTTCGAATGGACAGAAACGCTCCTGCTCTGAAAGTATTTAACATGGGCCGCAATGCTGATAACAGAGGAAAACCTCTTCTGCGTTGGAAATACCGGGTGGAGAAGGACTTGGCTTCACTTGGCTTTTCCAACTGGAGTCAGTTAGCACAGAAGAGAAATGACTGGCGTGCTGTTTTGGACTCGGGTCAAAATTGCTTAGGCGGTTACAGCGCCAATAAAGAAGAAGAAGCAGACGCAGCAGCGTTTTTGTTTCGTGGATTTCTCCTGAAATCTGTTTTGTGTTTGGGGGAAAAATATAAAAATAACAGTTACTTCGTAATTTTTTTATTTGCAGCAAGGCCTGTTATTTTTTTGAAAGAAAGCAAAGTACTGACAAAGAAAAACAATGCATAAACAAAGTTGTAAATGGTGAAATAAAAATGTGAGATGACCATTCTTTTTTATACCCACTTGCTACATGGCGTATGAGTAACATTCTTCAGCTCATATCTATTCTATGTATCTGTATTTCTATNGCACAGTGAATTTTTCGCAATATATGCAACATTTTTTTTTTCTAATTTATTTTCGATAATAATAAAATCTCTAAAATTTTTGAAAACTCTGGAAAATTCACTAAATTTGCACAGTAATTTGCAACTTTTTATTCAAATTTTTTAGAAAAATTGTAGGCATGCAGTTTTATAGCCCATTCAAATTTGGTATAACAAAGTGCAAGTTTGAAGTCGCTAGAAAATCGCGTTGATCTTTGGCAATTTTTTTTCACGCAAGTTCTTCCATACAAAGTATATTCGACAATTATTTTTTGTATGAGCAACACCTTCCACTAAAAAAATTGCTTAAAATAAACGCGATTTTCCAGAAACTTTAAACATGCATTTTGTCATAATAAATCGAATGGACTATAAAACTGCATACTTAGAGTTTTTCTAAAAGATCTGAATAGAAAGTTGCAAATAAGTGTGCAAATTTATTGTATTTTCCTGAGTTTTGCACAAAGTTTACAGATTTTATTTTTATGTTTTTTTGGAGTAAAATGAACATAAATTAGAACAAAAACTTTGCATATATTGCGGAAAATTCACTGTGCCAATACTTTTGTTCGTCACTGTATATAAAAATGAA
>NW_016233770.1:0-1179 GCF_001687245.7 Rhagoletis zephyria | reverse complement strand
ATATTCAAGATATACATGCCATCTACCAAAGATGCTGTAGCAATGATCAGGTTGTCACTGTTGAATATTTTGCAGCCCGTACTATCGAAGATTACACGATTCCCTTTTCTGACTATCTGACTTACTGACAGCAAGTTTTCTGAAACACCAGAAACGTATAAAACATCTCGCACCGTTATAGATGAGTTATCCTTGCCAACCATTATATTGAGATTTACGTCGCCTCTTGACTTCACATTTAATATGTTATCATCAGCCACCTTAACACTTCCAGTGTATGATTTCGGATCCTTAATCCAGGATTCATCCTTCGTTAAATGCGCTGATGCTCCACTGTCCACATACCAAACTTGTGTTGAAGAATTTTGTACACAGAAAGCAGCATACAATGAAGATTTTTGTGACACTGCTTTCTTATTACCAACCTTATTACGATTAGGACAGTCAGCTATGAAATGACCAACTCCATCACAGCCATAACATTTCTTTTTTGTGTTCTTGACTCCTTTTTTTACATAAGACTTTTTACTAGCCAATGCATGCGTTGATGANTTTCTTACCGCAACTCCCAAGCGACATTATCATAGGACGATATGCCTCAGGTAACCCCTTCAGCAGTAAACAACCAAGCCATTCATCATTAACATCAAAACCAATTGACCCTAGCTTCTGTGACGTCGTCACGATCTGTGATACGTAGTCCTCTACTGAACTACAGTCTTCTAGTTGAACAGAGCAAAGCTTTTGTAATAATCCAACTTTTCTGTCTAAGCCTGAATCTTCGAAAAGATCCTTTAATGCCTTCCATACTGCATTCGCCGTTGTACAATTTCGCACGTAGACATACAAAGCCTTGTCCACTGAAAGTACCAAACGACATCTGGCTTTCTCCTCTTTTTCTGCATTAGCAATCGAAGCAGATCCTGCAACGAACTCCCATAGGCCTTCAAGACGTAGCTGCGCTTCGATCGCGAAACTCCAAGTCAGCCAATTATCTGATCCCACGAGCTTTTCAAAGCGATCCGATTCTGCGCCTCGATTCATTTCCAATTCAAAAAAAAAATGTATTTCAAAATTCTTTTGAAGTTAGACAAGAAAAAAAAAATTTTTTGTTCTGCGTTAAGGCCCAGAACCTATTAGAATTGTAGGCAGAATGAATTTTATTTTTCAGACAACAGT
>NW_016233769.1:0-1179 GCF_001687245.7 Rhagoletis zephyria | reverse complement strand
ACAATAACGGCAACTTAAAGAATATTGGTTGCGACATTTGGCCCTGATGTAGGGCACGATATCGAACCGAAAGTATCGATACGGTACTCATTTAAAGTATCGCTGGAAAAATATTGGGTACCCATTAATATCGGAATAAAAAGACTCCATATCGCAAATATCGATACCAAAATCCAAAAAAAATAAATATCTGAAAAAGTGATTACCGCAGAACTCCACAGGCAAACACCGATGGCCTACCAACTGTCATTTTGACGAGAAATAAGATTGCAAGTCTTTGTGTGTGGGCACTTTGACGTCTTGAAATAAGCATTTGCCGCATGACGCCACCAGACAACATTCTCTCAATTTCGGTGTTTAAAAACATTTAAATCTTTGAAAAACTTGCTGAATAATTTTCTAAAACGTAATCATAAATAATCCAATAGAGAACAGATTTTTATTTTAATTTAATATCAAAATATCATCGATGCTATCACCAGCACGCTTTTTTTCTAATGAAAATATGGCTGTCAAACTATCGAATTGCCTGCAACAGATATCAAGCAATAAGCGCTGACATATATTGCAGCCCATGAGAAATAGGCGGTTTCCATTGAAAATATATTTTGTGACATGGTTATCATGACATCAGTGTTTTCCTGTGGAGACAGGGCCTTAGAAACCTCCGAGCGTATTTCTGCCATGAAAAGCAGCTTCTCATAAAAACGCCCTTTGTGGCACAACATCGGAGGAGAAGCTCGGCCAAACGCTAACATATTTTGTAAGGGCCAATCTATTATTTTTACACGGACAGATTGAGGTGTTGACTTAAAACACCGAGACCGCGTGTTCAAATCCCACCACATGCGATGCTAACGATAGTAAACAATTTCTCTTCAAAGCCCAATTTATAACGGGAAGAATTGATAATCAGATAAGTCTTGCATGCAATTTTTTCGCATTCTCTTTTCCGATTTTTATTAGCTTCCATACGCGTCAACTTTGATTGAATTCAAGTTCGTGGTTCTTTAAATGGGAGGTATCTGCTCTCTTCCCCTTTCTTCTCCCCTCCTTCGCCATGGAACGAGCAGACTTGAAAGCAAGACTTGACGTGTCTGAGATCTGACTAATTTGAGTTTTTGACATTCGATACGATACTAACGGGTGATTTTTTTGAGGTTAGGATTTTCATGCATT
>NW_016233768.1:0-1179 GCF_001687245.7 Rhagoletis zephyria | reverse complement strand
ACAGTTAGCTGCTTTTTAGGGCCAAACTTAAAGCGTGTGCGTAAACAGTGCGTGAAAAAAGTCAATGAGCCAACAACAAACGTGCTGTTTAAAGTGAATTTAGCATACGGTAAACGTTTTCAGCAGAGCTTCGAAAGCTGTGTGAAAAGTACAACTTGTCATTATTCATGTTAAACCAAGATCTTATCAATCAGACCACTTAATAAGAAGTCTTCCTTTCAATTAAAATTCTATGTTCGTCACGATGAATGAGAATTTTCATTGTAAATATTAAACAAACTTTTGTTAGCAAGTAACAACTACCTTTACTAGGAATATGTAGATGTGCTCGGAATTTCTAGAAGTATTGTATAATTTCTATTTGAGTGGAAAATTTTGATTAGGTTTGCAAATAAATATCTATTTATCTCACACTCTAGAAGCACTTGAAACTGTTGACGAGAAATGTTGGCCGACATCCGATGAGTAGATAATTAATAAAAATAAAAATAAATCGAAGGCAAAGCTACTTATTTTTAAGTTAATCATAAAAAGGAAAATTTCAGAAGGTCCCAGAAAATATCCGAAGAAATCGCCAGACATCCAAAAAAGACGACATAAGTGCGAAAAGTCCCGAAAAAATCCCAAAAGGTCACGAATAAGTTCCAAAATATCGCGAAAAACTCCAAAAACGCGGAAACATCCCGTAGAGGTACCAAAATATACCGAAAATTTTAAGTAAAAAATCGCGGAAAGTCAGAAAAAGCCCGAGAAATCGCGAAAAAACACCAAAAACTCCCTAAAAAATTCCAAAAGATCACAAAGAAGTCCTGAAATATAGCGAAATTAAAATCAAGAGTAACAGTCCCAAAAAATACCAAAATCCCGAAATATTTCAAACCAATTATGATGTATTCCAAAAAGTCACGAAAATATGTCATAATATCCCGGAAAATAAGACATCGGGAGGAAAACACCGAAAGTGCGGAAAAATCTCGACAAAAAGCCCCGAAATATAGCAAAAAACAACCCAACAATAGCTCGGAAAAGTCCCCAACAGATTCGAGAAAATAAACACGTAGCACTTCGACAAGTCCGAAATATCCTGAACAGAACGGAAAATCTAAAATGCACGAAAAATTAAACAAAAAAATAGTTAGGGCTGAAATGTACTTTTAAAATTAAAACAAAACAAAAAAA
>NW_016233766.1:0-1179 GCF_001687245.7 Rhagoletis zephyria | reverse complement strand
CCTACGCCGTGGGCATGCAGAAGGGCTTTCCATTTCGGGTAAGTTTTTTATGACAATGTCTTTTTTATTTTTTAGTGACCAGTGATCTGTGTGTGTGTGCTCTAGAACTAGCGTTTTCTGAGAGCTAAAACTGTGATGATTTTTCACTCATCCCCTTATGACTTTCGCTCTGTCTGTCTGTTCTACTTGAGCAGTCTTGGCGACAAATAGCTTACACTGAAAATCCTCAACCATAGACAGTAACTGTAAAGACTGTCTGGCAGCAATGTACCGTGTAAAAGCTGTGTGTGTACTCTAGTATCACTGAAACGGATAGTTTAGGTCACCAGTTTTTAGATTGAGGAGAAAAAGACTTTTGTGTGCCTTTAGTAAAGTGAGGTTTTATTTTGTTGTTCAGTGTGCTTTTTTTGATGACAAGATAACAAATAGATGTGTGTGTGTGTTGAGATGTGGTTCAGTGAGGGAGTGAAAATGACGGTTTACAAATGCTTACAGATGCAGATTGCGGCGAATCGTTGCCCAGAGATTTTGCGGCTGCTCGCCGGAGCTGTGAGAGGAATCTGAGCTTTCAGTCTGATGATGATCCTGATGATGCTGATTGTCGTCTTGCTCTTGATGGTAATAGTCACCTCTTTCAGGCCGCTGCATCAGCTCTTCAGTTCGATAGGGTCGAGGTTCACGGTAGCCGAAGCAGATGCGCTGAGCGTGGACTGCATTCGGTAATGTGAGGTTAAATATGAGCAGCAGCAGAAGAAATTGACACAGTAGTAACTTTGAGCAGCGCATTTTTGCTGTTAAAGATTTTATAAAGCAGAGAGAAATCACAAGTGAGATGTGCAGAGAGTGTGAAGTAGAGGGTCTATGTGAACCTGACTGTTTTTTTGGTGCAAGCATTTGCACACAGTAGCTACAGCTGCAGGATGTTTCCACAGAGGAAACGATCGAGGAAAAAAATAGAAAGAGAGGTCTCTGACACGTAGTCACCGTACACTCTGTGCACTCTGTGTACACACTGGCTTTCCCAAACGATTTCTGCCAGTTCACTGATTTTTCTGTTTTGAGTTTATTGTGAGAAAAAAAGATAGATATGTACAGTACAGTAAAATAGTGTTGTAAAAGGGGTGGGTTTTGTTGTTGTGCTATCTAAAGTCGTTGCCCAGCTGGTACTGCCGCAGGAGG
>NW_016233765.1:0-1179 GCF_001687245.7 Rhagoletis zephyria | reverse complement strand
AAAAAAAAAAATTAAGTAACAATTGCCGGAAATTCTTTTGAACCTGCTCTGGGGATCTGTAGAAGAGTATATTTAGTAGGCCCGATTTGTGTTTTTTTTGTAAATTATATAAGTACCTGTTTTAGCTTTGCAAAATTTTTCCCAGGTCCATCCCAGGAGCGACTCCAGAGCCGCAGTTGAACACGTTCTTATAGATCCAGTGACGGATAGACATGCCAATCTTTGAAGTTTGTTAATGCGAAGTCAAACATCTTTTTACCTTGTCTTCTGCCACCATGCTATGGATGCATAAGACACAATGGGCTGGACAATAATACAGTAGAATTACTCTATCAGCCTTGAGCTCAATTTCCATTTTCTACCAAAAACGTCTTCTGCAGGCCCACATGGCCGGCAACCGTTCTCTCACGATGGGAGTTCGAATTAAGTATCTTATCTAAACGGTACCAGGACAGCCTTCCGAGGATTTATGTTGAGGTCCCTATTAGCACACCACTTTGAGACTACGCGCAGAGCTGCACATATAACGTCAGAGTCCAGGTCATCTGCGTATCCCAAAACATTGTAACCATACTCACGTAGTCTGATTAAGAGGTCGTCGACAAAAAGTGGCCAAGGCAAGGAAGAAATGACCCATCCCTCTGTGCAACCACTCGCGGCTCTGATCTTCACTTGAGTATTGCCCTATTTATGTCAAACTACATTTATCAGGAAATTAAAAAATATTTTTAGTGTACTTTAATTGTCCTTATATAGATGCACTAAAGTTTTCAACTGCTTATTTATTCTACCACTTCCACAAAATGCGTTGCTTTCCATCTATATTGTCTCTTCTTGAGCTGGCACAACGTAAGAAATCAAAAGTTGGACAGCAAATGTGCGCACTTACAATGATATTCGATTATTTTCAGATGGCCTGCGGCTACATACTCTCACATGGCAGCAAGAAATCATTCGTAATGAATTGGTACACTTACACAAGGAGTCAGCAAAACTCGTTGTTTCCCAGTATAAAATATTTACAAGAATTTCGCTGTGTTTGGGAAAATTTATTATTTTGATAAATACATACATACATACATATATAGATATTTTATAACGTTTTAGTTCAACTGTAGGAAATTTGGCGTTTGTTAATAAACTGAGACTGCTTGATTACTTAATGGCAAAAAAAAAAAA
>NW_016233764.1:0-1179 GCF_001687245.7 Rhagoletis zephyria | reverse complement strand
ACGATTTTCGGTCACTTTGTAGTTTACTGAAATTATTACATAATTTACACACATACATAAGCAGTTAAAAACACAGCTTATGGTGCAAAACACTACCGGTTTTACTATTTTCAAAAAAAATACATACACACATACATATGTATGTAAAAAATAATAAAAAGCATTTAGTAGAAAATATCCTATTTATCCTAAATATGGCTATATGGGCAATCAAAAACGGAAAATGTATACAATTCCATTGCTTGAATTTTGTTTTCAAAAGATACTTAGTAGGGACAAAAATACTGTCAATCATCAATAGCCAAACGCGCCTCGTTCATTGGAAAATTGTCCACAGCACGAATCAAAGCTGTCCTAAGAAAATCAAAGTTCCGGTATCTTTCGTGGCAACCCATGTTCTGGTTCATTCCATGTAAAAGAGAAAATCTACAATTTTAAAATGTCCTAGTTATCTCTGTTTTAGTAGTACCCTTTATTTAAATGACTAAATTTAATTAATCTATTGAGAAATATTAAACAAATAAAAAGAAGGCTTAATTTTTGTCTATGGAAACTTTTACTTTATGCATAATTACTTTACACCAGTCACAAGGACATGTCCCACCAGTCACAAATTTAAATGTTTTATAATATTTCTATGAAGATTATATGTATGTATATGCCTAATTTTTATTGAAAACGAAAGCGTATAGTTCATATTTTACAACATAAAAGCAGCTTTCTGGGAAATTAGTATTTGGGTTAAAAATTTACCTTTAACAGCCGCACTCAGAAACGTTCCTTAAATTAGCTCTAACGGGCACTTAACTAATGATCGTTATATCTGTTAGCTAATGTTTCCTCTCAGAGTTAAAAATTATGAAATAAAAAATTTAAGTATGGCCCCAGTTGCGGCCTTTCATTTTTGTGGCATCACTCACTTTTCTCGTTCAGTTTGAAATAACATATTAAAATAAGTATTTATATCATTTTGCACGCACTGGCTCAACGGACGCAATGGCTGAATGAGCAGCGCACTGGCGTGCCATTCGAGAGATCCGAGTTCGAGTCTTAGGGCAGTAAGATTTTATTTTTCCTTTTTTTATTTATTTATTTTTGCTTGGTTCATTTATATAAACTATCTTTATTGATTTTTTTTTGCATTTTTGATCTAATTTTCTTTTGATTTATAGATTTTAT
>NW_016233763.1:0-1179 GCF_001687245.7 Rhagoletis zephyria | reverse complement strand
AAAAAAAAATAAATAAAAAAAATTTAATAAAAAAATAAAAATATTAAAAATAAAAATAAAAATAAAAATAAAGTACCTTGAAAACATATTGAGAACCATTTTGCCTCTGCCTTGAAAGGGTTAAAAGCGTTTCATATATGACAGACTCTGTATTAAAGGGTTAAATGCTGCACTTTCGTAAAGATNCTGTATTAAAGGGTTAAATGCTGCACTTTCGTAAAGATATCGACCAGTATAACCATTTTTGTTATATAAATTTTTTGTGAAAGCTGATAGTTTACGAGTTATAAGAGTTTAAAGGTAGTTTTTCTTTTTCCAATCTGGCCACTCGGGTACAGCATCCAATGTCCCAAGAATCGAGTCTTAAGATAAAATAAAGAGAACTCTTTCAGAAACAGTGCTAATGGTGTATTAAATACAGTGTTTTCTAGTGGAATGGGTGCCAAAATCCAAAATTCAAAAAAAGTGACATTTTGAACAGTATTTTGAGGGTTAAGTTATTGTTGTTGTAACTACTCTATAGTTTTCCTATATTATATGATCATTTATCTTCACGATAAAAAAAATTTTCATTCCATTATCTCTTTTCTAAGCGAAGGAATACAACTTTAAGTTATCGATGGAAATTTTTTTTAATCCAGCTTTTCGCCAAGCCTGGCTACGCCACTGACAGTTAAGATCAAAGACCCTGCAGGGAAAGCTACTAGTTGTGAACTAGAATTCTACCAGTTTACGTTTCAGCCCAACTAGTTTACGTTCTATCCTTTTTCAATATTAGCGACTAGTATTTTTAACATTGCGATGTCCTACGAGATGTCAATTGTCAGGCTATGCATCAGCATCTACTAGTAGAAATACTAGTAGCATCATACCAGTTGATGAGACAGTCTGCCAACTCATCCCCTATGAAAAGCATTAGTATGCCTTTTTGCTCGCGGCGCTCCAACAGTCGCAATGGTCGACAGAGCAAAGCACTCGCGTGGTATGCCTGAGGTACCAGGTTCAAGCCCGGGCGCAGGGAAAATTTTTGTATTTTATTTTTTTTTTATAATAATGCTTTTATTTATATGTTTTATTTAAGGGTTTTTTTGTTATTCTTAAATTTAATTAAAAAAAAAAATANACCTACATACATTGATCTAACTTTAAAAATCTTAACCACCTCCAAGCGGCCTCGAA
>NW_016233761.1:0-1180 GCF_001687245.7 Rhagoletis zephyria | reverse complement strand
TTTTTTCAAATTATTGTTGCCTTTCCACAATAAATTTTCATTTAAAAATGGCCCCGAGCTCATTATAAAATTGTTTAATATAATTGTTATAAGGCCAAAAAATAACAAAAACAAATAACTTAAGGACGAGCACACCTAAAAGTTAAGCATTCTAAAAATAGAATTATTAGCACAAACCAACAATACCAACAACCACATGATCAAGTGAATTGCAGCGGAATAGCTGCGCTTGATTGTGTTGGCATAACAAAAATGAAAATAGNGTTGCTTTTCCACAATAAATTTTCATTGAAAAAATGGCCTCGAGCTCATTATATAATTGTTGAATATAATTGTTATAAGGCCAAAAAATAACAAAAATTAATAAATTATATTTTACAAAAAATTTGTTATTTACTTGCAGTTTGCTGCGCCATTTTCAAAATTATTTATAAAAGTCAGTTGACACAGGGTGAACTTGCTAAAATAACAAAGTTTTCCTAATGCCGATTGGTTACTTTTTTCATTTTATATTAATGGCCCTGTTTTGTGTCAATCTAGCAAAAACCTGCCTCTAACATGTCTATAACTGACTAAAACTTAAGCCTGCTCTAAAGTTAAAGATTAATTTTAACTAGAAGAGGTTTAACCTTTCGACTATAACTACGGGCCATTATTTCTTAAGCTATCTAACCGAGCTATCTATGGACAGTCATACAAGTTCCCAACTTCTAATTGATCTTTGACGTACGTCAAAGAGAACAGAGTCTTTTTAACAATATTTTTTTCTATGCTTTAAATGCCTGCATTAGTTCCTTTCTTTATTATGATTTTTTTTGAACCAATCTTAAAAAAACAACTAGACACAAAAGAAGAAAGTGTACACCAAATTTTCGTGATTTGCTTGATGTTACATATATTCATTTCAATGATTTCAAATGGGGCTCTTTGGGGAATTTATTTTAGGCAAAAATTTTAGAAACAGTAATTTTGTTTATTTGTAGGGCAATATTTTTTTCATAGGGATATACATTGGATCCTTGGCTAAAAACTTCTGTGGTAAAACTGTCCCTTTTTGGCTATTTAAAGTCAATGAGTAAACTCCTTCAATAGGGATTTCCAACAGAAATCATCAATTTCTGGCTATAAAGAGATGCTCAAATAATTAAAAAGCTATAGGTCTGACCTTTAATAAGATAAT
>NW_016233760.1:0-1180 GCF_001687245.7 Rhagoletis zephyria | reverse complement strand
AAAGCAATGGACAATGTACTGTGTGGGGTTGCGCACCAAAATTGATACGCCCTAAATACGTTGATGCATTGGGAAAAAAGAAAAGCACCGTTCTCCTGGCTTCCGGGTTCTGGGGCCTAGCCAGACATATGAACTACCTTTTTGAGTGGACAGGTTTTCTGGCTATGGTTCTGCCCACTAACAATCTACTAGCGTACTGTTTTATCACTTTTAACTTATGCATGCTGATTCATAGAACTACTCGTGATGACAAAAAATGCTCACAAAAATATGGAAAATACTGGCAAGAGTATAAAACACTTGTTCAATATCGAATAGTGCCTGGATTATTCTAATGTAATTTTAAAATTTTGTAAATAAAAATTTTTAATTTAAACAGTGCGTTCGCTGAAATGCACTGAATATAAACTGTCAAATATTTGTTTTAAAATTGATTTTTAACACATTATCATTTCATTTAAGATGCGTAATAAAATGGATAGAAGCGATGCTATCAATTTTGCGCATGTTTTCAAAATTTGCAAATCAAGCAAAACAAATAAAAAAGAATGTAAACACTACATTAAAAATATAATTTTCAATAAACCAAAAAGTATTTTATTATAAAACACAGATTAATATGAAAATACTCAACACTTTATTTTTAATTAAAAATTATTTTTTTTAAACTAAAAATAAAGAAAATGACAATATTTAAAAACTGTGTTTACCAAAAAGTAGTTTATGAAACTTTGTTTCCACTTTTTATAATGATCATTTCTCCAAATTCAGCAATCCTGTTATTGTACATTATTGTGCATTACCAAGGAAACATTGAAAAAACTTTTGAAAACAAAACTGTTTTTAAAACGTTATGCTCGGCATGGTCAAGCGTTGACTGGTATTAGTAATTTGAAGTCCATTAGATTACTCTAATTGCATTTTAATTTTTTTACAGGATCGATACTGAATGCTGGATAATTGTGAGTGTCATTTTTATCTGGTCATTGGTGACGATGATGATTCTTCCTGGCAAAATTCACTACGGTCCGCCGACACGCTCAAACTATCGACCCAAGTACTGCAACAGTGGGTGGATGTTCTACCTTTTTTCACTGTCCATTGCTGTACCATTAATTTGGCACAATTCAGTACTGCACTTGTACTACAAGTTCTCCACATTCATTGGTATTCTCATCCT
>NW_016233759.1:0-1180 GCF_001687245.7 Rhagoletis zephyria | reverse complement strand
TGGAAAATTTTAAAGTTCTGGCGGCATCACTAAATGTCATCAATTAAAAAAAATACTGGTCTCCGATTTTTGCTATTCTTCAGTTCTGGGGTGGCTGAAAAGGAAGTTCCCCCTAATGTATATTCATACATATATATGTATGGATAATAAAATATATATGATGCTTTCCATTTCCAGACAACCGGTCAGGTACGAGCATGATTTTTAATTTCGACCAAACTCAAATACATTGTTTGTTGGTCCAAATAATGAGACACGTATTTTTTCTTTTGGCTCGGAAAAATTTTTCGGCCGAATTAAACGCGATTTTGTTTTTCAGGCAAAAATCGATTATTCGAATTGACAGTGAGAATGTTTTTTTAAAATGCCCATAACTTTGTCAAAATTTAATAGATTCCAACAATGTTTTTACTCAAATGTCAGTAATTCTTGTCACTTCAAGATAGAATGATATAATTATTGATTTTCATTATTTAAAATTTTTTATTTAACAATAAACAAAAAGTGCATATTTTTTTTTTAATTTAATTTCTCACAAAGTGTATTTTTTTTTCTCTCAAACTTATTTACCGGGAAAGAGACACTTTGAACTACAATCAACCCAAATCTCTAATAGCGAAGATTTTTTTTTCTGAGTTATGATATTTTATAGAAAATATACGTTTTTGTGGTACATACTACAATATTCTTATATTGTTTAACTAAATGGAACATATGTATGTAATATATCAGCAAAAAGTACAGCCGTGATCATTTTTTGTGTATCAAATAGATATTAGAACACACTTTCCACCATACAGTTTCGAAATACAAAATCACATTTTCCCGCTTTTTATAATCGAAACTGTATGGTGGAAAGTGTGTTCTAATATCTATTTGTAAAGCACACATTCGAAAAAAAAACTGCACGGTAAAAAATCAAGTCTAACCCAAGCCGACGAGGCCAGAAATTTTATTTTCATTACCACTTGAGAGATTTATTGTAAAACACTTATATTTACATTCAATTTCTACATAAATATTAAACATTTTATTCAATTTCTTTATTCTTAATTTCTTGTGTGTTCATGAGAATTCTCAAACTCCACCTTGTTGCCACTCCAAATGTATATTTTTCTACTTTACGTTTAGGTAGTTATTTACAACATGTCCCTGCAAAAAATGGGACTAATCCGGGATG
>NW_016233758.1:869-1180 GCF_001687245.7 Rhagoletis zephyria | reverse complement strand
AAGATGAAGATGAAGATGAAGATGAAGATGAAGATGTTGAAGAAGATGACGATGAATATTAAGATGAAGTTGAGGATGAAGATGTTGATGACGGTGAAGATGAAGACGAAGACGAAGAGGATGATGAAGATTACGATGGAGATTAAAGTAGAGATGAAGATGACGATGAAGATGAAGATAAAGATAAATTTGAGGGTGAAGATGAAATTGAAGTTGAAGATGAAGACGAAGATGGATGAAGATGAAGATGAAGATGAAGATGAAGATGAAGATGAAGATGAAGATGAAGATGAAGATGAAGATGAAGATGA
>NW_016233758.1:0-751 GCF_001687245.7 Rhagoletis zephyria | reverse complement strand
AGATGAAGATGAAGATGAAGATGAAGATGAAGATGAAGATGAAGATGAAGATGAAGATGAAGATGAAGATGAAGATGAAGATGAAGATGGGGATGACATCAAAATAGCAGATCTTATTTTCTAACGCGTTAATTCTATGGGAAAAATTAACGCAGCATGCGGTACCTCTTAGAATTATGGTGGAGAGGGAAGTTTCATAGTATTTCTTACCATTTTTAGCATCATTTCAATATCTATAATAACTCAGCTGCCATTGAGAATGTAATCAAGTTGTTCGCCATATTTAATTTAAGATCAAGGTACCACTAATTTATCGACGTTTTACATTTTCAACCATATTTTTATCATTAAGGTTTTTCTTTGCTCGCGTGCGTTAAATCACTCGAGTACACATGTGTAATTGAAATTTTATCATTACGTACATATGTATGTATGCACTGTACATACGTTTTAATTTTCCTCCTTTTTGCCTGTTTCTTACAGATAAATAAAAACTCGCAAGTGCAATCGAAGAGCATCAACGGCGAACGCAAGCGCTGGATCCACGATCCCACAAGTGAGTATATGTACATACATACATATGTATGTACCAAACGTATGTGTATTTATATATTTTTTAAGTCATAAAAATGTGCACATGTGTATAAAAAGGTTATATAAATCTGTATGTTTACTACCCTGCAGCAAAATTTAAAAACATTCTGGCAAAGCATTAGTTCCACACTACAAATTTCAGAACCGCCTAGAAACT
>NW_016233757.1:0-1180 GCF_001687245.7 Rhagoletis zephyria | reverse complement strand
TGGTAGTTCCATAACGAGCATAAAGTTGGGAATGGGCACTGAACAGCTCCAGCTGGAGGGGAAAATCAACGGGAACACAAGACATCAAGGAGAAGTGCGGTTACATAAAGAAAAAGCTAATCCATGTATAAACTGCGAGCGTTAAGCAAAGACACTAACAAATGACTCTCCGTACACAAAAATTCGTGGCAAACTATGAGCACAGATGGTGGTCTAACAAATTTTTCGTTTGAACTTTGTGTTAGTTTCTGCCATTTTGACAGGAGTGATTTGTTCTCTCTTTACCAGTAAATTTGCTGGCGGAACGCATGTGCGTAACTCGAAGTGACTTCGAGTATCTTCTGGAACACACCTAATAGCTACTGGAATTTGTAAAAAAAACGACCTACATAGTAACGTATCCATAATCGGTCTTCTCATTCATTGTATGCGCACGATGTCATAATTCTTTTAAAACTTATCGTAAATTCTTAAAACTTACTTTTCAAGGTCATTTCCATATTACAATACATCGCAACAGCATGATAATTACGTTGACCATCCGTTCTTTATTTTAAAGGACAGTTCTTTATTTTTACCCCTTCTCCTTTATATTTTTTTTAAATAAAGGACTCGCCAGTTTGTTACGCGCCCCACTTAAGCGTTTTTATTTAATCGGTGATCTTTGTTTCGATGTTTCGATGTTCTTGGGGGAGCAACATTTATGTATCGATAAATCGACGTTTTTAATATCGATATTACATCGATGTAAAATATATAAATCACGAATCATTGATAATACTGATAGCGCAAATTTTTATAATTGAAAAAAAAAATTAACTAATATTTAAAAATTCATTGTTATCAAAAGCACAGGAAGAGCTGTTCCCTCAATCGTGTTGTACGCTGAGTTTCAAGTTCCTGTGAAGAAGAACAATAAACCCACGCTTGCTTATTGGTGGATTTTTATATCAGAANACAAAACTACTGCACCGGTCTCGATCACCTTGTGCTTGGCCACCGCGTTGAATTTTTTTGATATCGGACAACAACCACGTGCTCCACCTATAACGGTAGTTTCAAAAAACTCCAGGCTTAGAACTCAAAATCCATACAACTTTTTTACGTTTTCATGCTTTGCTAGGTAGGTGCTGCCATACAAATTTTTATATTGAATTTTTCTGTCATATGCATGCTATGC
>NW_016233756.1:0-1180 GCF_001687245.7 Rhagoletis zephyria | reverse complement strand
AAGTGCGCGTGTGTTGGCAACAGACAGGAAACAACAACAACGACAAGCAAACAGATAATAAGAAACATTAAAAGCTGTGGGTGGAGCAAAAGATGCTGCAGAAAGGCAAACAATTTTGTTTGAATGAGGCAGTAAAGGGGGTAGTTAAAGAAGTAACAGCAATAAGCAATAAGCAGCCAGCAGCCCTCAACATGTGAATTGCCGCAAGTGTGCAAGCCATGTAACTACAAACATTTGTATGCACATACGTATGTATGTATGCACTTATGTATGTATGTATATAGCCATTTCAGTGTGTGCGCTCAAGAAAGACTACCTCGGTTATTTTTTGCATTTTTCTTCTTCAATATTTTTCACGCTCTTTACTTTTGCCACCCACAAGCCAAGAGGTGGCAAATTTAAATTTGTGGNACATGCACTGCAGATAATGTGAGTTCAGAGCGATTAGTGCAAGTGTAATATGAGTAGTGTGGCTCAAAAAAAATTTTAATGCATTCTGAAATACTCTCTGGCGCTTGTTTCGATTCACTGTACTCAGAAAAGCTGGTAATTGATCTTTTCTATTTAAAAAGTCGTATCTTTTTGACTAAAATTTATAAAAGGAAAACTGACCTTTGGATTAAAGAGTTGCTCAAAGCGGCTCAAAATCATTTAAACTTCTCAGGAATGGCTTAAATTTAAGAAAATGTAATTCAAGTGTGAGAACCTTTTATTTAGAAAACGGTTCGAACACTTTACTGAAAAATCAAGCTAAACATTTTGCTCTTAGTGGCTCAACAACGCTCAAAAGAAGCTGAAAATGTTTAAAATCTTCTAATTAGTAAACTACTTAGTAAATAATAGGTCATGTGAAACAAGAGTAGTGCGGAAATTTTGAATAAACAACTTCATAAGGTCGAAATATACTACAAGAAACTAGTAAAAAATATGTGCTTCAATAATCTTTGAAAACCTCCTAGATATTTTGAGCGATATGACAAACATGTTTTCAGATCGACTCCTAACTATTTAAAGCAGCTTTTTGAAGCCCACTTCGGTCATTTCATAATTTTTTATTGATTTTAATACATGCAACTGTAACAATTTTCAGTGCTCTGCCATGGGCCATGGCTCAAAATGGCGCAAAACGACTTAAAAATTAGACTATCTTCGCAAAATTTGCAATTCAGCAGACAAATAA
>NW_016233755.1:0-1180 GCF_001687245.7 Rhagoletis zephyria | reverse complement strand
ATAAATGTAGCCATCTATGGTTGCACACAAACACACACACACACACACACACGCACATTGAGTGATTCACCACCAACATTGCGGTTTTCGTCGATTCGATTGTCATATTCAGCAATTCACAGCTAAGCAAATCCAGTTACTGCGGCGCCAATTGTTGCTACTACTATAGTATACTTATGTTGAGGGGGAAAATGTGCGCTCGCAAGCATTGGCTTTGTATTCTAGCACCACATTGCAATTGTAGTTGGGTCAAATATTGAAAGTTTGACATCATTTCTAAACTTTTTGAATACAACTGCATACAAGAGCAAGTATGTATATATGTATAACCCATACACACACCCATACACACACAAATACGTACTACATTTGCTCATAGAAAAGTTTCTGCAAAAGTGGGGTAGTCCAATTTGCACGCTTTTGTATTGATATCGAATAGATAAAAAGCAACTTATGCTTGTAAGTAGTGATTTCGACAAAATATAATTAGCAGTAGCCACAACTACATACACAGATAATGTTAGAGATACACTTGTATTTAATAAAAAGGTTAAAAGTTGGCTTTATCTCGAGTTATCTAAATTGGAACAGTGATGGGCATACGTAAGTACTTTTGTATTTACCCGTTATTCAAATTTTGGGTATTTGGAAATGTCTTAATGCTCAAGTAAGAAAACTTAGGTACTTATTTAGGATTTGCTAGATGCCAAATTAAAAATAAAACAAAAGTATTTAGAAGACTTAGCAGAGGCTAATATTCTGACCTAAAGTACTTGAGAGATGCAAAATACTCCCACTTAAGGCCAGAGGAATTTAGTACATATGTATGTAGAGGACTAAATACTTACAAATTAAATAATTTATGATTTACAGGACAATTCTGGCAACTGTCTTTCAACTCACCAATTTATCAATTCTGGAAACTATCTTGAAAGCTCTTTATTACTGTCTCACGAAAGAGTAATTGAAAGATCTGCTAACGAGGAGGTCTTAGCGTTATGTTGTTCGCCTTTTAGCAATAATTTTTTCTTTTTATTAAATTAAATAAAAAAACATATATATGTGTATTTCCTTTAAAACAATTAAAATTAATAAATAAATAAAAAAAATTTAATTAAAAAAATTATGTACATATATTAAAAAATAAGGAAATAGTAAAAATATTTGTATTTAAAAACAA
>NW_016233754.1:0-1180 GCF_001687245.7 Rhagoletis zephyria | reverse complement strand
TTTGATGAAATTTTTTATGAATCTACTTATTTCAGCTGAAGTCGTGAGACTTCGGGTATGTATATGGTTATTTTGCGCATTTGTACTACTAATAAACCCACTTATATTTCATTGCGGCGCTTTCCTTTCGAGAATAATCAACTATTGATCCTAAATGATGTCTACCTCAATTTAACAGCATTGAACTCCATCTGGTATCTCTAGGGACCAACCAGTTGATATAAATTCATCATAGAGTGGGTTCATAGTAAAGGGCGTTGCCAAATAGGGCCAGGGGAGCAGCTTTCCACCTCTCTTTCCTAATTTTTTCCCCGGTACCGCACAATCTTCGCGCTTCGGAATTGGCAGGTGGCTTGGAACCAATTCAACAGCAACGGTGCGATCAGATTAGGAGATCGATTTCCACTGGCCGCTCTACGTTGTCGGAGGTGATGTCATGAAGACTGAAATTTCTAACTATTGGATCAAGTATGTTTTGCTGTCATGCGAAATTCGCATATAGGCATCTTGCCTATGGGGGAGAGGTTATATGGACATTCCAAGTGCATATCGGTAAATCGTAGTCCTCTTTTCGTAGTTGGGGGGTCTATTGAGGCCTATTGATGAGAGAGTTTTTTAACAACAGACACCCAGATATATATAAATCTGACCATACTTTAGTGAGAACTTAAGCCGAATTAGTCAGAGTGGCCCTACCGCAGCCTACGCTCTTTTTGCCGTGATGTCTTGGTTCACGGGTGGCTCACATTGCCTAGAGGGTTGGAGCGGGAACGCAAAAGTCGGGGTGCAACTCGAACTGCTTAACTAGGAGAACGATAATAAGGACTGGAAATACTTTCTGGACTAGCGAAAACCGTGAGATGATTGGAAAGAAAATACTTGCAGAGTTTGCTGAAAATTCGGGGTATGACATGAGGTATGGCATAAAAATGATTAAATACAAAATGTTAAAAAAATTTTATATTGGAACCAGTATATTAACCTGGCTAGGCACTTGTTCAAGGTGATTTTTGAAAGGATTTTTTTATGAGATCTAGATACATGCGTATTAAATATAATCTATAGTGAAATAAGGACTAAGTTTTGTTTTTTTCTGCCCGATGAAGTTTTCAAAATAAAATAATGGTGACATCGAGTATTTGAAATAATAATTTGAATAGTTTGTCTATTCCCCAGAAAA
>NW_016233753.1:0-1180 GCF_001687245.7 Rhagoletis zephyria | reverse complement strand
TTACACTGGAGGCGCTAATAGCCACTGATGATTTTTTCCTTTTACTTTACTTCTAATTGAATGCGTGACGTGTATAGTTTTACATAAAATATGCAAATGAAGGTAAAACAGAAAGCAGCAAAACACGCGAGAGTGTGGATAGTATAATTGGCCGAAAAAAATTTACAAAGCAAATAGCTGAAGCACGCAACCGATCAAGAGAGCACACAAACGGAAACAATTAACAAAGGGCACTGAGGACGCTGAACTCCTGGGTTTCAGGCATTTACCGTAGTTTTTCTTTTGTGTTCTAAAGGTTTTCCCTTATGTACAAAGATAAAATAGAAGTGCTTTTCCGTACAATTATTGCTTCTACCAAGGCATACCTACTTTGTAATGGATCACCGCCAACGCAAATTAACTAAATTTTAAACTTGTTCTGAATATTGCACTTCAGCATGTATGTACCATGTATTTTGTTTATTTTATAAACTGTATACGGGTGCAAAACAGCACTTTCTTTGCTGCAAGATATTTGCCGTTGTTGCAAAGAACTGTTTATTTTAATTTGTTTATTTTTTGTAGACAATAGATTTCACTGCATTTTTGCGAGACGAAAAATAAAACAAATGCAATGTTTCCTTTGCGAAAAGGGCAAGAACAAATTACCGCGATGTTACCAACTTGTTGAAAAGTTATTTGAAGAAATTTCAAAAATAATTAAACAATAGGGGTATTCTCGAAGTCTTGCAAAGCGCCTGCCAGGTGCATGGTATGCACAGACTGCACGGTAAACACCTGTTGGTAGTTGTGGACTTTAGCTTGACACGGCAAAAATTTACGAAAAGTTCATGAGTGGTATCAATCGACGCGTCTTAACGCCAATAATAATAGACCGAGAGCGGAAATTTAACTTTTTAGTCAATTAAAGAGTTATTTGCAAGAAACACTTTCCGCACTTTGTTTTGATACATTTCACGCAAATAAATGGAGTACCTTTTGTGCATTTGAGATGTATTAACCGAAACATTAGCACAAAATTGTTTATTTATTTAATTGTAATAGGGGTTTTCTCTGAGTCTTGCAAAGCCCTTGCAAAGTGCACAGATTGCACAGTTTTCGTATGGGGCAGCTTGGCAAACCGTGTAGTGTGTGCAATGGCTTTGCAAGACTCAGAGAATACCCCTAACATTTCTATGTT
>NW_016233750.1:0-1180 GCF_001687245.7 Rhagoletis zephyria | reverse complement strand
GTATATTACTGGGGAAAAAAATACAAAAAAGTTGAAAAATGACCAAAAGTAAATCACAGCTAAAATTAAGGTTGTAGTGCTGCGACTGCAGCCAAAGACAAAAACCAACTGAAGACTAAATCAAACACGTACAAAGTGACACTACCAATGAGAAGAGGAGTAGGAAGGTGAAGAAGAAAAAGAAGAAGAAGACACAGGTGAGTGAAATCAGAGCTGCACACAGAAATTGCTCTGCACTTGAAACTGACACACACACACCAACAACAACAATCACATACAATCACACACTGGCTGTTTCAAAGCAAATGACAGTGTGTTCCTACACTTTTATATGGCAGCCCCCACATAAAGACACAGGCGTTGAGACCACCAACACCAGTATTGCAACAGGTGAAACTGAAGAATGAGAGGATTGGAAGGGATAGGATTTCCATATGCACACGGGGGCTGAAGAGAGAGGAAAGGGAAAGGGAAAATGGGAGAGACGTGCAGGTGCTTCTCCTGATGATGCTCTTCCTCTGACGATTCTTCTTTATTTTGAAGTTTAACAGGCGCTAATCCCTCCTACTCAGCTGCGTTACTACCAGCTAATTTCAAGAGCCTCACCACAATGGCAGTGATATTGATTGGCAGATAATGGTGCGCTCTCATCAACAACTTCTGCTGCTGTTGTATCAGTAGAAAATGAGGATTGGCAAATGTTGAAAGAGGAGTTGATGCGGCTAATAGTGTTAAAAAGAAAAAGTTGTAGTTGAAAGCAAGAGAAAGAGAAGAGGTTACCTCCTTTAAAGGAGAGAGAAAGCTGCTCAGCTGAAGATTCATTGATGCGCAACCTTTCAGCGACCAACGGCTGAACTTGAAACTGAGCTTGCACTCTCTTTCCTTTTTACTCCGAATGACCTTTTTGTTTTTCAAACCAGTGACAATTGTCTTGAACTCACTCACTCACACAATTAGTCATTTTCCTCCCTTTCGCTGATTTATCGACACAGCGGTAACCCCTGTTTTGAAGTTCTAGTCGCCTTTTTCAAAATTTGCCAATTTACTTTGCTTTTCTTTTGGCGTTTTTCAATTTAGCTGTGCCAAAGTCATATATTACCACACACACACAAACAATGTCTGCACAGTCACTTTTCACCCAAACTGATTTATCGAGTCAATCTACGGGGAGCATCAGCAG
>NW_016233749.1:0-1180 GCF_001687245.7 Rhagoletis zephyria | reverse complement strand
AGGCAAGGTGGGAGGCGACGCCCTGCGCCAAGCGGAACCTCGTCCTCTGCGAGGTGCTGCCGCTGTGGAGTTTTGCGCAGTTTCAACGGCACTTTCTGGACTTTCGAAAGGAAGCTGAACAAAAGGTGGCGGCGGTGATTCCGGTTGGTTTCGTCTACTCGCAGTTCCACGGCCAACAGCCGCCGCCCTCGGCCCTCTGGCCGGCCATGACCTGGGCTGAGCTGCCCGGAAAAACGGTCCAGGATGCAAGGGGAAACCTGGTTGAGACGATTCGCTTCTGGAAGCGAATTGCCTAGCCGAATTTTTTATTTTTATTTTTTGCAGCTGTGTTGTGTCGACTTTTGTAGTTCACTTATCGGGAAAAAAGTTTTTTGGCTCTTTTTCAGCCTATTCTTAACAAAAATGTGTTTTTTTTCTTTCTCTATCTCTGCGTTTTTTCTACCATTAAAAAATATTTGGTATATCTGCTGTTTGGTTGATGTTGGTTGAAAAAGTTAATCGTGATTGTTTCTCAGCTCACATCCCGTCAATATGCTAAAACACAGCACAAGAAGAAAGACAGGAAATGTTCTGGTTACGATATGGCACACACACAATGGCCAAAACTAGTAATAAGCTGATGGGAAGGATTGATAGCAACAAAAGCTGCTGCTGATCAAAAGAACTGCTTATCAACAACAAAGCAGCAGCAGCAGCTAAGAAAGGGTGAAAAAAAGCACATCCGCTAACAAACAAAATGTACTTTTAAAAATGAGGATAAAACATAAGCTATTTCTTAACTTATGTTTGTAGGTTTAAGTTTTTTTGTTTAGCGCAAAGTAGTGAGCGATTCAAAACTTTGAAACAAAAAAAAAATGGAAGCTGAAGCCGCCGTTCAGCTGAACTTGGGCTTTGAATCGAGCAGAGAGAACATCAGCTCGTTTGCCTCAAACCATCGTGATCATGATCAGGGCTCTTTTCTGGGAAAACGTTTCAACGGCTCTCGAGGCTTTGCCCCCAACCTCCTCCAGCAGTCTGACCAACTGTGGAAGGTGATCATTGCCCTGGCCGTGCTCATCTTCGTCCTCTTTGCGAGCATTGCCATGCTAATGCACTTTGCTGCAAGAGTCAAAACATCACATGACAGTGATCATCATAGCAATCATCCCACTGCTTTGCATTTTAAGCTTGGTGAGTTTTT
>NW_016233748.1:0-1180 GCF_001687245.7 Rhagoletis zephyria | reverse complement strand
ACGTCTTATTGCATATCGAATCATATTCTCAATAATGTCGGCGAAATTAGAGATCTAGGGGTTATGNTAATGTCGGCGAAATTAAAGATCTAGGGGTTATATTTGACCCGAAACTTTCATTTAACAACCATGTTAACTATGTAATTGCGAAAGCATACTCAGTACTTGGTTTTGTACGTCGTAATAGCACTAATTTCTCTGACCCATATACTTTCAAAGCATTATTTATAAGTTTAGTGCGTTCTCATCTCGAATATGCCGTATTCGTTTGGAGACCACATAGCCAACTTTTTATAAAAAGACTGGAACGTATACAAAAAGTTTTTCTTAAGTATGCTCTTCGGTCACTGAAATTTGAAAGTCCTGTTCCTTCGTACGCTTCGCGTCTCAAGCTGATAAACTCATAATCTTTAGAAAGCCGGAGATCTATCCTTTCTTTAACCTTTACATTTAATGTTATTCAAGGTGTCGTCGATTGCCCCTATCCCTTGGAACGGATAAGCTTCAATGTACCCAGGCGCAATCTTCGAGTCTCTTATCCATTTTACTTGGCAAAAGTCAAGACAAGATTTTCCAGTAATGCTCCCTTGGCGAGATCTATGCGAGAACTTAATATATTATCGGAAAGAATCATAATTGATTTCTCTATGACAAAACAAGCTTTTTTAAATCTCCTTTACAATACTTTGTAATGTTAATATTGTACTAGCATTAGCAAACCCATTTATCTACTAGTCTGTAAGAAATATTGTTTCATAGACTAAATAAATAAATAAATAAATAAATAAAATTAAAAAGATTCTGATTAGTAAGCTCGAAATTTGGATAAAAATTTGTGGAATTTCTCTAAATGCTGTATAAAGTTTGGAAGTGTGATTTATATGGTTTTTGTTAAAGCATGAACCATTTGTTTATAAAAAAATACCAAGAAATTTAAGCTTGAAAAACATTGTAAATGTTAAAAACGAAACACCATTCATCAACTTTTGACCGTCACTGTATGTACATACATATGCACATTGAAGTCTTGAGTATAATTTCCACACAACAGCATTCATTCGTAGCGCAAAAAGTCTTTAACAGCCCAACAAGGCGTAGTCTCGATTGTGGCGGCATGCAGTAACAGCAGTCACCGCGTCAAAGCAAAGTGAGTTTGCGCGCAACCATGTAATGCACCATC
>NW_016233747.1:0-1180 GCF_001687245.7 Rhagoletis zephyria | reverse complement strand
AATAAATGCGTTTAAACATTTGTGATGGTATTGTCCCTCCTTCAACCGAACTAGATCTCATATGTCGAATTAGGAACTGGTTCGGAACTATAGAAAAAGGGATGCAAAACGAACTAGATCTTATCTGTCGAATTTAGAACTTGTTTGGAACTAGAGCCAAAGGGATGCAACGGGGGACAATTGACACTTCCTAGGACATCGCAATGTTAAATTCGCCAGTCGCTAGCATGCAAACGAGAATTAACGCGCACTAGTCATGGTTCCAAACGCACTAGAACCGAACCAGTTCCGCACTAGTTCGTTTCCCTACAGGGATATTGCAGCCATGTTTATACTTGACTTAAGTTATCCGAAGAAAACATAAACACAGCCCATCATAGCAACAATTTTTCACTATGTTTTCGATTTTTCATTTATCTGCTGTTGTACCATATACGTGGTTCATGTGACAGACATAAACTGTGATATATCATGAACCGCTGGACCGAATTCGGGCACACTTCACATAACCCATCTGCATGATAGTCCGAATATACCGTTTAAATTTGGTAGAATTCGTGCACTTATTTTTTTATTTCAGATGGGAGGTGCCACGCCCCGTCTTCCAATACCGCACATTTTTCTCCATGAGTATGGAATTATTTCATATGTCTCTATACCAATTTCTAGTAATCTAACAAAAATATTTCAAGCGATATTCCAGATGAAAAGTTTTGTTAGTATGGGTGCCGCCACGCCCCCTTTTCCGAATGCGGGGAAACTTAACACAAACCATCTGCATAATAGCCCCACTATGACGTATAAATTTGGTTGAAATCTCGCACTTATTTTTTATATATCAGATGGGAGATTTAACGCCCTCTTTTCCAATACCGCCCATTTTTCTCCATGAGTATGAAATTATTTTATATACCTCTATACCAATTTCCAGTACTCTACCACAAATATTTCAAGAGATATACAACATAAAAATCTTAGTTAGTATCCCACAACCCCTTTTACGAATTCGGGCAAACTTCACATAAACCATCTGCATGATAGCCCGAATAAGCCGCATAAATTTGGGTGAATTCGGTGAAGCCATTCTCAAGTTATAAGCTCTCACCAAAAACGTGTACTTATTTTTACACGTAAGATACATATGCCACGCCCCCTTTTCCAAATTTGGGCAAACTTCACA
>NW_016233746.1:0-1180 GCF_001687245.7 Rhagoletis zephyria | reverse complement strand
GTACTAGAAGCGCCCCAGTTCAGAACTAGAGATTTTCCCCACAGGGAACAAATGGCTTGCTTGCCTGCATCTCTCCATATGCGTGCGCTTAGCCTTGCTTTCATTGTGTGTTGTTTACTTTGTTTTTGTGCTACTTTATCAGCAATGTCCGCCACTGTGTGCATTAACTGCGCTCGTATAAAGCAACTTACTGCAATATCTTGTTCAAATTCCTGTGGATGTCTCTGTATGCGTGTGTCTGTATTGATGCAATTCAGTGGCCAGAATTGCAATGTAATGGACATCATCATGCTGAGGAATTACGTTTTTATTTTCTAATAGTATGTAGAATTTACTTTGTTAGTAGGAGCATGTTCGAAGTTTTATGTTTGGTTGGAAGTAGTCAACATAACTCAGCATCTTGGTATACCAATTTATTCTTAAATTGTTGGCGGCCATATGGTAGATAGTTTGGACCTTGACTGCCCAACATATCCATAAACCCTCTGGAATGCACAATGGCCTGTTTTTGGCCATAGGCAAGCGAAACAAATACGTAAGTATGTACACAGGATCTCATGTTATTCTAAATGAGCTGGCTGTAAGGGAATTACAATTTATATATTTTACCTACTCTATATAAAAATATTCGTCCCCGCTCAGGTTATTCGGTATTCAACATGAAAAAAGTTTGAACCAAGAAACAATGAAAAATGGCGTAACTGTTTGTGAATGTCCTCGGTAACTTTTATTGTTTTTTCTATTTTTGTCCGAAACATTTTATCAGCATAAGCCTGGCTTTCTAAATTATTGCACCATGGTAAGTATGGCTAAATATTTCCCAGTTGTTTTTGCAAAAAAACTAAAAAAAATGCTTGTTTTGCTTTTAAAATTTCGTGAAATAAGACTTTGAAAAAAAAATAAAAACAAAAAATGTGAAATATTTCCAGAATGTCACTTTTAGCCGCGAAAAAATATTTTTTATTTGAATAGCTTGCTTCTCCAAAAATGTTCAAATGGCATGTAGGGGAAATTATTGCCGAAGAAAGATTTAAGAAAAGGCCTGCTTCTCAAGAAAAACAATGAAATATTTAAAACGTTTAAAAATGTCATGGAGAAGGTTGAAAAAGCTTCAAAATTGGCTTTGCTGATAAATCAGTAAAATGTTTATCGGTAAGTATACTTTTTTTATTTAATCTTT
>NW_016233745.1:979-1180 GCF_001687245.7 Rhagoletis zephyria | reverse complement strand
TTTGTGTATCGCCAGGTTGCATTCGAGAAAATTTTAAGTAACGGTGAAACTGAAATAGTTACTGGAGATGATATCACACTACGCTCAGATGTTACATTAATTGATATTAAAAGTTATAAACATTATATGGATATGGAAATTTCTTAACTTTTAATACTATAATATGAATTTGCCGTATTCATATGACATATAAAAAGAATA
>NW_016233745.1:350-957 GCF_001687245.7 Rhagoletis zephyria | reverse complement strand
TTTTAATACTATAATATGGATTTGCCGTATTCATATGACATATAAAAAGAATAAAAATGTAGTATATAAAAAAATTAATTTGATATTTGGTTTTCATTACTCAGCGTAGTGTGATCGATTAGTTAATAAAATATGTTCACAATTATTTAAATAGGATTTGATTAGACTCTAAAAAATAATATAAACTTTTATAGAAATTCATAAGCCTATTTTTTAAGCGAATTTAAAAAAAGCTCAATCTATATAATATTATAATNTTAAAAAAAAAGTTTAAGCTATATAATGTCAGAGGAATATACGTTGGTTATAGATGTTCAGGGATTCTATTTTAATAGGAAATTTATTGCTAAAGAAGTCAGCATATCAACATATGATTCATATATAACAACGTTTCTTATTCAACCTCCTTTTGAAGAATTTAAGTTGATGATACGGGATAAAACAACTAATAACTGGAAAGAGAAAATTATATATTCAAAGCTAAAGGATTGGAGAAAATCAGATGGATTCAACGTTTATTCGGATACGATATTATTTTATATAATTTAGATGATTTAAATTGTCCAAATTTAAAGAATTTATGTATTACAAATATATGTAAATATAC
>NW_016233745.1:0-180 GCF_001687245.7 Rhagoletis zephyria | reverse complement strand
ATCTTTCCATTCATATGTGAAAGATTAAAAGATTTCGTATTATTTTTGAATTTGTTAGACATTCGGTGACTCTTTTGAATTTAATAAATTTGTCTTTCAATGAATATAAACGAGAAAAACACAACACAACACTCCTGCTTTCTATATCAAAATATGAGTTTTCATAAAAAGTATGCTTAA
>NW_016233744.1:0-1180 GCF_001687245.7 Rhagoletis zephyria | reverse complement strand
TTGGTTATAGGAACCACATATTTCTGGAAGCATTTGTGGTAGAGTCGTGCAACTTGGTACGAATTTTGAAATTAATCCCATACTCTGGGAGAAAACTGGGGGCTATTTGAAGAGAAGGCGTGGCGCCTTCTAAACATACTGAAACTTTTACTAATTTGTAATTATATATAATTCTTCGACCGAAATGATTTTAATGAAATTTTTGTCCTAAAGTCCCTGTATAGTTTAGGTTACAACTTAAAACGCCAAGTGGCTCTGTCGTCGAGTTATTACTAAAAATCTTATTTATGGTTCAATTTGCCCCATAATCGAGATGTACATATACTGGTAGTGGTAGGGGCAATACTATTGAAAACAAGAGCCGCAAGGTGGCGCTGGAGTCGATTTATTGCTAAAAATCGTTAAGTGAAGTCATCCGGAGACACCAGGGATCAAAATCAAATTACCAACAATGAATCTACCACCATAGCCATTGCGGTCCTTGCTTTACGGCGACTAAACAAAATAAAGACAAATCTTGATGAATGCCTACAAATTCAATTGTAAGTCATTTATGGTATTTCGTCTGAAATAAGTCTATATATATTGGATTTCTGTAGACCAATGATGTTCTCCGATTTTGAAATTGCTACCACCTTTTCTATATAGATTCCAGGACGATTCACCATCGAGCCGGATCATTGATTCCGCAAGAACTTCTTCGCGGACATAACACTTTCGTTAGGTTACGTAAGACGGCAATGGAGAGTGAGTATGCTTTCTGATGACCACAAAATCAAACGTGAACGTGAATTGTGGTGAAAACGTTGTACCAAATGTTTGAATAAAGAAATANCATTAAACTAACTGAAAGTCTGGCGGCCCTCCAGGTTTGGCTTTGGCGCCAACAGAATGCAGAAAAACACATCAATTACACTATTTTAACCAATCTGGCATTTTGGGACATTCGAGTTTGTACTTCTGCGAAACAGAAAATATAATCACCAGGCTGGTAGGGCGGTGGAAAGAGGATGCCATACGCGCGAGGACTATTTACACTATAATAACCAGGATAAGTTTTATGAATTATCGTAGGGTGAACCCTCAGGAGGCTATATGTTTGAAGCCATACGAAATTTTGGGTGGAAATGCCCTGCCAGACCCAAAAATGAGTGGCTATGCAGGCGCTCAAATCACCTTG
>NW_016233743.1:0-1180 GCF_001687245.7 Rhagoletis zephyria | reverse complement strand
AATATTTTATATACACTTTATAGCCACGATTCAATCGTAATATTTAAAATCACTCAGTACGTCGCTGCTCCTCATCTCACGTTTTTGAAATGGATTACATTTCAAAACTTTAGGTCATTTTGCATCACCGTTGAAAATATTTTTTCATGCCAATGAATGTGTTAGCTTTTAACCCTCAAAAGTATAAGTACAGGTAAATTAACCTATTCACGAGTCTACATCTGGCTTTTCATTTGTCTGTTTCACATACATACACTGAGAAAAAAATTACGAAAAATTTATTAATATTACCAAATCTAAACTTGAAAATGAATCAAAGTGATACTTGTTTGATATTTTCAATAATGATTTGGTTATATTAACCACTTTTTTGTTTACATTAAACGAATTCTCGTTTGTCAACTTTTTCATTTGAATACGCTTATGTTCTGCACTTCACAGATGCTTTTTCAAAGTGCGGAGGCACAAAACCAAAATTCTTGTTAATATTTTAACATGTTGCCTCTCATGGCAACTTAGGGGGTTTGGTGTTGCTGATTTTTTCCCGGCACGAAACCATTGCCTTTCACTCTGGACAGGAGGCAATTAGTTTCGCTTTTTTAGTCGCAAGCCTTTAATATACCGCAGCTATACAAAACTCTGAACAAAATGAAAATATTTATTTGCCACACCTTCCTCAACAGTGGTCAGCCATCAAAAAATTTGTATGCACTTAAAACTTTAGTAGTAGTTGAACTAGTATCACGGTATGCTGACTAGAAAGCAAACAATTTTGGCTACTTAAACCTACATATTGATGGTTCTCTGCAATAATGACACATCTCAAAATTCCAAAAAAAAACCTTACTACTGTTAAGTGGCTCAAGTATCTAATATATGTTGAATCCATTTCGAATCCTTACAAAAGGAAGTAGTGGGGATAAGACATGGATTAGACAATCATTAAAGAAACGAGGCCCTTAAAAGTAGTAAGGAGTTTTTTTGTGTTTTAAGTTTTCAGTTGTGTCGTTATTGTGGAGAACCATCGATATGTGTGAATGTATGTTTGTATAATTGTATGCACTTAACTACTCTCATTAATATGCAAATATGGTACATACATACATATGTACGAACACAGTTCTAACATTAAAATTTTTTGCTTTCAACACGTGTGTTTGCTGCCCTAAAAGTGTGTCTA
>NW_016233742.1:0-1180 GCF_001687245.7 Rhagoletis zephyria | reverse complement strand
TGAATCTTCGACGGGCAGTTGTTTGGAGCCGTCGGTCGGTGGTAGTTCACCACCTGGGAAATGGTCATCAGCGCTCGGTCGCCGTCGCTGCCAATCTCAATTAGACGGCTGTAGGTGTTCAGGATTTGCTCCATTGGTTGTTGTTGTGGGTGTTGTGGGTGTTGTGGGTGTTGTTGCTGCGGCATTGAATGATCCGCGATGATGATGATGATGAAATGCTGCACTTCAAATGCAAACCGTTTCTTTTTGTTTCATCATTTTTCAGTGGCTGCTGAAAACGTTTTCAGCTTTTTCAACTCGCTGGCGCCCTCTGCTGTGGAAATAGTGAAAAGCGGTGACTTTTTATTATTTTCTAAATCGGCGATCTTTTGTCGATTGATCATCAGACTCGGAAATTCCGATCAGCTGAAGTTAGTTCGGGTTTAGTTTATTAAATTAGCAGCAACAGTAGTAGAGAGGAGGAATACCCCTGTGCCCACAAGCACTTGGTGAAACAGAAAAGAAAACCAGCTCTTTGCCTCTTCTCTTCTGCTATTCGCTCTTTCGCCTATTTGCGCTTTGCCGAGCTCGTCCGCTGGCGCGACTTCCGCTTTGACTGCATACTCGGGCGCTCCTTGCTGCTTCCGCCGCTGTTGTTTGCTCCTCCCTCCTCGGTGTGCTTTCCTCCCGTCGAGGTGGAGGAGGAGGAGCTGCCTTTGCTTCGAGATCGGCTGCAAAACATTGAGATAGTAAACACCGGTTAGTTACACCTTGAACCAAAATGTCCTGTTCCCAAAAGAAAGCAGTTACCGAATCTGCAACGCCGGCCCCCAGTCAAAGGCCCTGCTGAAGCTCCGTTCGCCGGCACTTCCGCGGTCCTGGGCGGTCAGCCCGCTGNCGCTCGCCGGCACTTCCGCGGTCCTGGGCGGTCAGCCCACTAAAACCTCGACTTGTCAAGACTTTGCCCAGCAGCCGTCCATACAGTTCGTACTCGGGCGTCTCCTCGAAGCCGAGCGCCCGAACCTTGCGCAGCAGCGTCCCGTACTCGGGCGGCAGCCCGCCGATGATCTCGTCGATGGGCGTGTCGCGTTTGCTGTCACCTTGAAAGAAAGTAAGGTTAGATTTTTATCCTACAACTTTCTCTTTTGTTTTACCATAGTAGGCCATCTTCCTCGCAAAGTCCTTGCCCACCTGGCGGTCG
>NW_016233741.1:0-1180 GCF_001687245.7 Rhagoletis zephyria | reverse complement strand
TAACCAGTACTTGACTTGTTTAAGTAATAACTCAAGTTTTCTGTAATAATTTTTGTACGACGTGATCAATCACCCTTTCCAAAGTTCATATATTTTCTACCAAACTTTAGTGAACACAAGTAATTAAATACTCTTTCGTTAATTAAAATCAATTTTCTAACTAAATAAACACTCCGACGCTTAATCACTCATTCCGATACGACGCTCACTAGTCGATTGTGAAAATAATACTAATCACACCGATTGTGGCGACTGCGCCAGAGTGAGTAAAGAGATGAAAAGTTTTCACAATAAATTAGACACAATTTAAATGCAATAAATATGTAAGACGTATGTATTGTATATGCTTGGTAGTAGATACGTTTTAAGTATATTTTATATCTGCGTATTATTCATTGCGGGGAAATACACGAGAAATATTGTTTAAGTTTATTATTTTCTTTAAGTTATAAATGGCCATTAGTCAGTATAGATGGATGTAAATAAATGTGGCATATACATACATACATACGTATATGTGCACTCATTCAATTGCATGCCAAACGGTAATCCCCCTCTTTAACGGCGCGTTTACACCCGACAATATTGTCAAGACAATTATGTCAAAATGATGTGTTTGTTGTAAACACGCCGAATTCATATTGCAAAAATTTCATTATGTCAAAATGATGTGTTTGTTGTAAACACGCCGAATTCATATTGCAACAAACACATCATTTTGACATAATTGTCTAGACAATACTGTCCGGTTTAAACCCTAAGTTAATGTCTATCAAGACAATGACTTAGTACTATTAATAACGGCTAGAATTTAATTTGAAATATTAATGTATTTGCTTTTTATACCCGAGNTTATACCCGAGCGCACTTGTGCACAAGGGTATATTAATTTTGTTCACATAACGGTTGTTTGTAACAGCCAAAACGAATCGAGATAGATATAGACAAATGTATACATAAATGATCAGGATGAAAAAAGAAATCGATTAAGCCATGTCTGTCTGTCCGTCCGTGTACACGATTACTCGAGCAAAAATTGAGGCATCTCAACGAAACTTGGTATGTAGGTTTCCCTTAATCCAAGGTAGGTTGGTATTGAAAATGGGTGAGATCGGACTGTAACCACGCCCGCTTCCCATATCACGGTAATTTCCAGAAATACGAAAACTGCGATATTTTA
>NW_016233740.1:0-1180 GCF_001687245.7 Rhagoletis zephyria | reverse complement strand
ATGTATAACGTCATTAAGTAATTTGTATGCTCAAAATATTTGGAACCGCTGCCCATGCATTAGATAGATATATATGCACCAACATTTTAAATGTGGATAATTGCATGCAATAGATTTTTGTTATGTTCAGAATTTTTTGCAGTTTTATTGTAAACAATCATGATTATACACTGATTGAGATATTGTTCGAATTGCTATGAAATTTTTAGCGTTTAAAGAAATTGTAAAATGGCTTTATGGATTATTGGAGCACCTTTCACTCACATTTGCCTGAGTGCCATAAAATTATTAAAATTAATTATTAAATGTAAGGGAAAACAAATCAGTGTTTACCTTACTTTATTTATTAAACAACAAATCACAAATTATTAATTGTACATCTATTGGCAAAATTTTATTTTGTAATTTGTAAAAAAAACAGTAATGTAACAACAATACTACCATCATCATGGTGTGCATTCGTACATGAGTACATAATTATGTACGTACAAGTTGTGACATTTTTTAATACAATACATGCATGTTCCCTACGCTCTGCACATGGGCTCGATACATTTTGAGCACTAAATATTACAAAATGTTAATAAAATACTTGGAAATTTTAAACCTGATATTGATTTAATAAAGTGTGAAGAGGTCAACATGTGAATGTGACGCGTCCAAAACCTTTTACGCATCCATGTACGACATTCCATATAAAATTAAAACCTCTCGTCTAAGAGACTGCGCATATGTTCGAGTTGCTGTAGATCTCGCCGCTTCACCTCACTCACAAACAATACTGGGCAGTCTAGGGAACAGCAATTCAACTCNCCAGCTGATAACCCCGTTCAATTTTAGCCATTTTTGCATGCAGCGTAACAAATGTTCGTTGTGGTTGTTGTACGCATACCTCACAGATGCCCTGCTTTGTCTGGCGTCCACAGTCGGCTATACAATTCGTAACTGAGAAATACTGTGAAATTGTGCTTTTCTTCGGCTGATGCGCTGTAGCCACATAATTACCACTATTGATTTTATTAGCTGTGGATACTGGTGGCGCGAGTAGAAGTTTGCGCGGTAGGCTGGCGAACCTGGGATGGTACAATGCGACAATCAAAAGTTTTTTTTCAATATAATTCGCCGAATATCTTACCATTCATTCACATCGGCTCCAATGAGAAGGAGGCAGCGATTAAGA
>NW_016233739.1:0-1180 GCF_001687245.7 Rhagoletis zephyria | reverse complement strand
TCAAGCTTTAAAAATCAATCAAATACAGAAGTAACAAAGAAAGTAGACAAACAATTGAAAACAGTTATTTTAGTAGTAAAAACTACATTCATAAATTAGCTTCCGTGTTTATTAAAACCTCAGATTTGGAAATTCTTAAAACTATCACTGTTACAAATTATTTGCATTGCATAAGAGCATTTGATTTTTGGTGACTTTAACGTTGAAACAGTTTACTTTTTTTAATTCAAAAGGAACCTGCAAGGAAGAATTGAAAAGATGATTTCTTAATCAGCGCTTGAATTGGTTAAAGGGAGAAAAATTTCAAAATTGGCTTATCATCTCTTATATATTAATACGCAAACATAATTTTTGTCGTACTTAACCCCCATTGATTTAAATGAAACTCATATCAAAAGAAAGAGGAGGTGGTGTAGATGTGCCGAACCCTCTATGAGCCACTTGGCCCGAAATATTAAAGAAAGTAAGTGCACTTGGGCCACACTGGAGAAGTGAAACTTACGTTACATGCATATCGTCGTTTAAAGTACAAAACCGCGTATCGTCATTCTGCAAAACTGCGTAATTGACATTGGCTTTTTGGATTTGCTCACACAAGCTCTTGGCTCAATCCTTATCCATTCGTCCTGAAATACTCTAGCCAGAAATGCGATTGCTTTATAAAAAAGGGTACCAATTTGAAATATGAGTGTTTTTACGCTCTAGAAAATAATTTCTACAACTTCACATACGCGGTTTTGCCTTTTGCTGATACGCGGTTTTGCATTTTGTTGATACGCGGTTTTGCACTTTCAACAACGATGTTTATTTTGTCTCATAACCAATATACATACATACATACATATGTGCATACATACATACATCTGCTTTTGCTTGAGGNTCTAGCCAGAAATGCGATTGCTTTATAAAAAAGGGTACCAATTTGAAATATGAGTGTTTTTACGCTCTAGAAAATAATTTCTACAACTTCACATACGCGGTTTTGCCTTTTGCTGATACGCGGTTTTGCATTTTGTTGATACGCGGTTTTGCACTTTCAACAACGATGTTTATTTTGTCTCATAACCAATATACATACATACATACATATGTGCATACATACATACATCTGCTTTTGCTTGAGGTTATATTTTTTGTGTTTTTTATACCCGAGCGCACTTGTGCACAAGGGTATTATAAC
>NW_016233738.1:0-1180 GCF_001687245.7 Rhagoletis zephyria | reverse complement strand
ATTATCTGTATAGGCATAATCTCCGAGAAGACTCGTATAAGGTTGCCACTTATTCTAAATTAGTTACAATTAATTAAAAATCATAATATGGGTATCAAATGGAAGGTATTTTAAAGATACCTAATGCAAAAATATTTTTAAGAGGGTTGCCACCTGTTTTGAATCGCAGGTTTATTTAAAATTTTGTTTAGAAAAAAAGGTAAAATATTACTATTCCTGGGTACCAAGAGAAGTTTCTTAAACAATGCTTTCCCTATATACAAAATGTTATCCCTTAGGATAGGATAGGTTGCCACTTATTTTCGATTCTTCACAATTTATCTAAGACATCGCAATNACCTAATGCAAAAATATTTTTAAGAGGGTTGCCACCTGTTTTGAATCGCAGGTTTATTTAAAATTTTGTTTAGAAAAAAAGGTAAAATATTACTATTCCTGGGTACCAAGAGAAGTTTCTTAAACAATGCTTTCCCTATATACAAAATGTTATCCCTTAGGATAGGATAGGTTGCCACTTATTTTCGATTCTTCACAATTTATCTAAGACATCGCAATATGGATATCAAATGAAAGGTATTGTTGAGAACTTTGGTCAGAAAATATTTTCGATCAAGGTTCTATGTAATCCAAATTTGTATTTTGTTAATTTCAATCAGCATTTTTTGTAAGTATACACAGCACATATACGCTTAAGACTTGTACTATGGATTCCAACGTATTTCGGAATGGGGTATATAATGTCCTTTTTTAAATACATATGTGCCCATTTTCGCGCGGCCACCCTTTATGATCAGTTTTTATTTGTAAAAAACGATATTTTCATTTCCCAATACCAGGCGCTCATGCATGTGAAGTAACAAGTTTTCTATTTCTACGTACAAAATTGTTTGTATAAATTTTTAAATTTCCAAAATTCTACTTTGTAAAGTTCAAAGGCTTCTACAAAAAAAAATTAATTTAAAAGTTCTACAAACAAATTTATACGTATAGAAAGCTTGCTACTTCATATGTATGAGCGCCTGGTATTGAGAAATAAAAATATCTCTTTGCACAAATACAAATTTAGTTCGTTAAATAAAATTGACCGCAAGTTTCCTTCAAAAACATGCAGTTAGTTTTAAAAAGCATTGGCAGAATATCCAAAGCTGGTACGTACTTCTGGTCATAGGTAATGCTTTAC
>NW_016233737.1:0-1180 GCF_001687245.7 Rhagoletis zephyria | reverse complement strand
ATAAGCGAAATAATTTTAAGTAAATTTGGTAAATCTTTCTAAGTTTTTTAAAAAAAAGTTGCGTTTTTCTATCGGTGGACTCTTTGTTTTACAGTATATTTATTTTAATATTGATATTTCAGTATAAATGTCATCCATTTCTTTCTTACAGATGACTGAAATATATATATATATTTATAATTGCAAAAATATAGTATTTTTGCATACTATATTTTTTCCAACAGTATATAGTACGCAGACACAAAAAATAGTACAATACTATATATTATAGTAAGGTTGGCAACCCTAGTTACCACCCACCCGGTATGGCCAGAAAATTGTGAAAAATTGAATTCTATGAACAATTGAGGGAAGTCGGAGATCCTTATAATATTTTCGGCGGCATATTGCCGATCTGTTATGGCTCTCCTAGCCAAAGTGGTGTTTCCAGAGTCTACTTGACTACTAAAAAAATTATAAGAAATTCGAAACTTTCAGAATATTGCGTTCTCTTAAGTCTACGAAACTTGCAGAGGTCCTCAAAAACGCATAAACGAATCTGTCTTACACATTACATTATTTCAAAAATGTCTTTAGAATCAGTTCTTCGTTTATATCGATTACAAAAGGTGATAGGTAAAGGCAAAAAATCCATGTCTGAAGTCCTGCACCATCTAAAAAAGGCTCAGTGGAAACAATAGCTAAAGTACTCACAGTGTTAGAATGCCAGGAAATATACTTCGCTTAATATAACCTAATTTTGCGCCAATATTCTGCCTCAGCAAGGCAAGGCAGAGCAACTATACAATATAAACTTCTTTACCGGTCTATTCTCCCATGCGCTAGATAGCGGAAACCCAGTCAAAGCAGGATAGCTTAAATTTTCAGTAATGCGATGGGAATAAATCTTGTTTATATTTATAATATTTTATATACATACAATTTATGTGTATGTATGTATGTACATTAGGGTGGTCCTTAAATGTAGGAAGCAAATTTTCACTTTTCTAAGCCTCAACCCCTACGTCGCTGCTACTCAGTGGCGGATACAGGGGAGGGGCGATCGATCTCCCCCCCAGAGCACCCCAAACTAGAACTTTCAAAACAATCATGTCAGTCATTTCATACGAAGCATTTTCGACGTTTTTTTGGGTGCCGAAAATGAGCAACACCTTCAATAAAAAAGTTTCCAAAAATTATT
>NW_016233736.1:0-1180 GCF_001687245.7 Rhagoletis zephyria | reverse complement strand
AACCAACATTTTCCAGCATACTTATCTGTATTTTCTCTTTTATATGTCTTTTTCCATGCACGCTCATCTTTAATGTTTATCCGCTTCTCCGAAACATTTACGCAACTCAGTATTTCTGAATCCATCCGACTTTGATTATCTACTTACAAAAGGCAATAACAGCGCGCCAATTGATCGTAGTTCGATTTTATTGAAATTCGATCCATTACTCGGTGTGCCAGTACCTGCAAATCAAATCCAACAACTACCAGCAAAACAATCGCCACAAATATTCCAATTGCTGGGCAATAATCTAGCCAATCTAGGTCCTACAATCGAAGAGGACGAACACTCATCATCGGCGTCCTTATCATCGAATAGCAATAATCAATCTTTTGTTGTTGAGGCAGAAAATAAGCGTATATCGCTCGGTCTTAACCTACTGAACGAAAGCTGTGCCAACGCGAAGCAAACTTTTACTAAAGTTTCAACTGAAAAACAGCCAATTAAGGAACAGAAGCAACAACAGCAGCAAGTAGTAAATTCAAAGGTGAATTATCTAATTTGAAGTTCGCATTATTTACTTTGATAATTTATTATTTCTTTATTTGACAGAAGCATGCCAGTATGAGTGTCGACGTGATTAAGGATATGAATATCGATAACGATTGCAACAAATCATTTGAAAATTCAAAGTAAGCAAATGTTGATTTTGTTTTGTTTGGTTTGTTTTAGATATGAAACGAAAAGCAAGTCTTAAGTTCAGTCAGTTTTTTCGTTGGGATCGATAACACGGTGTACAAAATTAAGAAAACTCACGAACCTTTTAAGTAGTTTACAAAACTGTTTAGAAACTTTCTACACGCCTGAAATTTTCAACTTATTCCGAAAGAAGCCATTTTAGTATGACTTCTCGGGCTAAACAATTTTGTGAATGAGTCGTTTGTTAGGCAATTTTAAGTGTAAATATGGACTTAAAAAGAATGTTTAGAATTGTTTATTAAAGCAGAAGCTTAGCAAGNCAAGGGAAAATGGTAATGTTTTTTAGGTGGAGGCAATCCCTTTTCATAATTTTACAAAGAAAATGGCAAATATGGTTCAGGCATAATGAATTGAATATGTGCTTAATTAAGAATAAAATGTTAAAAAAAAATCTGATAAAATGATAAAAACATAACATTGATTTAAATTTTAAACTAAC
>NW_016233735.1:0-1180 GCF_001687245.7 Rhagoletis zephyria | reverse complement strand
TTGTAAGTAACAATAAATGAAAGAATAACATAACTGTTGGAATGTGCACTCTGCTACCGAGAACTAGAAGCAGAAACGGAGAAGACGACACCCGCGCAAAGACACCCGCAGTGTCGAGCTACTGATGCTGCTGCTAGTCAGCCGGCCAGCCAGCCAGCCAGGATGTGTTGCTAGTAAACGAGCAGCTATTGTTTGTGCTCCTACACCTAGCGCTTTGTTGTGGGTGTATGTGTGTGTGCAGAAGGACATTAGCTACTCTTTTATTAACCATTCAGTAGCCGTAAAATTACAAACAAAAAATGAAACTTGTGAATATTTTAGTGAAACTTGACAATGAAACTGTCATATACCCATAAGTACCTACATATATACATCTGTATGTGTGATAACAGACAGCTGGATAATACATAAGATGAAGAATTACTAGTTCACAATTGATTATATTCCAATATATGTATGCTAAGCAGTTCAACATCAGGACTAAGGAGGTCAGGCTGAAATTGGACGTCCACGTCGGTGGCAACAGAATACCGACGGTCAACCATCACAAAATCTTGGGAGTCACGTTCGACAGCCTTCTCTCCTTCTCAGCGCACGCCTCAGCCGAATTCGAGAAAATTCGAGCTGGGAACAAAGTTCTCAAGGGACGACAAAGATACCCTGCTCACCACCTACAAAGCAATCGGCCGGTCGGTAAAAAACTGCGCAGCACCAGCGTGGTCGACAACACCAGCGATACGCTGCGGAGAAACTTGCAAACACGTCACTCGAGCAAGAAAGACAGATGCTGGCGGTGAAAGAGCATAACACCTTTCTATCGAAGCAGTTTCTCGTGGGACGCCATCGTGGAAATCACCCCAACAACGTCCTGCTTCGAAACGATCCGCTCCTAATTTGTCAGACGGCACCTGCGTGACTGGAAACACGACGTTGAACCGTGGATATACCCCCCATTCGATGCAGAGAAATACAGAGCAGCGCTTAACAACCTACACGGATGCAGTCGGGAAGAGTCTCAGCAAACGAAACGGCAACATCTTCCTAGGTGGTAGACCGCCGCCCGTTAACATCGACGAAACGGAAGTGTCGAAAGAGACCAGGTGCACCCTAGCACAACTCTTTTCTGGATGATGCCACAGATTATACAGCTATCTCTCCCAGCTGGACCCAGAAGTGGTAG
>NW_016233734.1:0-1180 GCF_001687245.7 Rhagoletis zephyria | reverse complement strand
TTTTTTTTTAATCTTTTGAAGTTTCTTATATTTTTTTAAATTTCAAAGTTTTTTAAAAAAATCCTGCTTTCAGAAAGAGAAACTAAAAATTTTCCTATATTTGGCTTATGGTTTCACGAGCTTCTATGTTGATTTTTTTGTGTGTAAAATTTACTGTCGCACGGTGAAATAAGTAAATTTCACAGTGTAAACTCACTTTTGTTGTTTCGTCCTCTTTCTTGTTCTCTCTTTCTCAACACGCTGCTTGTACGCACAATCGCAAATGCAACAACATACAACTGCTAAAACAATATATAATTGTTTTCTGCTGTCTTTGTTCAACATTCGATATAATAAATCACCACAAATCGATTTCCTGATATTAAATTTTTGCTTTCTTATTATATGTATATGAAAATTTAACATACTTGTGTCCATTAAAAATACTTAAACCGACCGAAATCATTCACGAAATCTTTTACGAAATTTCTATTTCATCATTCCAAATTTACCACGTCGTGTCATCTTCGAATTGCTCTACGCGCCGTTTCTCCACATCATCAACGCAAACACACACACATACACACACACACGTGTACAGTCACAATTTCGCTTCGACAACGAGTGCTATTTGAACCTGCCGGACAATCACAAACGGGTGAGTCAAAACAACAGCAACAGCAACACCTCCACGACGGTGCAGCTGGCCGAACAAGAAGCTCAGGCTATCGACTGGGCCGATGAGAAACTCGATTTGAGTGCGGCTTTTGCGAAAATACGTGCTGTGCTCTCAGCGCGAAATGCTTCAGCCAATGCGGTGCTCAATGCCTTAGGTGGTGTTGTGGTGGTCGATCAGACTGCCGGTGGCGCCATTACGTCGGGCACCTCCATGACGACACCGTCGGCGGTGGCGGTGGCGGCGAATGCTAACAGCGCTAGCGGAAGCACTCCAGCTGGCACAAACAACAACAACCAGTATAATGGTGGTGGTGCGGGTGCCAACGACAACAACAAAATCATCTCAGATCCTTTGTGTCATTTGCCGACCGGAAACACATCCTTTGGTATTTATTTGTTTTAGATTTATTGTTTTATTATTTTGTATTTCTTGTTTCCTATTTGTTGTTTGTATAAAAAGATTTCCACTTGATTTAAAAAAAATATTTATTTTTACTTTTTTGTTTTTCTTTTTTTCTGTTTT
>NW_016233733.1:0-1180 GCF_001687245.7 Rhagoletis zephyria | reverse complement strand
AAATGCACTTTACTGCTTGTAATTTGACAAATATTTTTTCTTCGATATTCTCTCCTCCTTCTCTCGCTTTAAGGTTATACCATACACTTTTCTTCACTTAATTACACTGGGACTTGGTATGCCTAATTTAGGGTTTGCTAACCACATTGTGACTTATTCGTAACCAAATCAGCAATCAGCAAGCCCCGATGAGCCATTATTCAATTCAATGCTCCACTATTCAATACACTTATATGTATGTGGTAAATATGTTGTATTTCCACTTAATCCTTCCGCCACAGCTGCTGCACAAATAATGGATTCTTACATGTGTACACAAAATTATATTTAATTTTTTTCCAGCTTTATGAGTGAGGTTACATGGACCGTTCCGTGTCGCGTTTATTTCTAGGGAGCTCAATGTTGACTGAACTGACCATTCGTTTCGTTTCGTAGACAGACTTTCTCAAAACAGTTACGCTTGTCGGCTCGTTAGGAGGTGGGTGGCAAAGCTCAAAAGCTCCACTTCCCAATGAGCTTGCAAAACTATCTCATCGCTCAATTCTATTTTACTCTCTTCTACTTTCGTGCTCGGCTGGCTTTGTTAATGGGGACCAAAACACTTGTTTGTATTTGCTCAGTGCACATTGGCGCCAATCTTTTAGTTATATTTTTTTTTATTCTGCTTCGATTTGTTTATGTTTTGCTTTGTTGTTGCATTGGTGAAAACAAACATTTCGGAGACATGCGCGGGACCGCTTCTGCCGATGCTATTAACGTTTGGCTTGGTGTCAATGTACTCGTTTGCGTGCCACCTCGTCACCGCGCAATGACGTTTTGTTGTTGAATTTTTAAAAATAACTACTTTTTGTTGCTAATTTAGTTACATTTGCTTTATGGAGAACTACATACATACATACATAAGTGTTAAGTTATAAATAAGCTATCTAATACTAGGTTCACATATAAGTAGATTATCCTCATTTTCGAGCTTAACACCCTAATCTGTAATTATAACAAGAGATTAGCCATATAAAATTCGTCCCTTGTTAATCTGTAATTATAAAATAATCTCAGATTTAACCGATAACTTTTCGGTGTCCATCCTGGTTTTATCGATTGTTTTTGCGAAAGAGAAGAGAAACGCCAAATGTAAACAAAAATGTACGCTAGCAAATAAAAGAGGTTTGTAAAGGCATTT
>NW_016233732.1:0-1180 GCF_001687245.7 Rhagoletis zephyria | reverse complement strand
CTATATTTATTTATATATAGTAGGTATGTATTTAAGTAGGTACATAGGTATGCGCTTCCATGCGCGTCTTACTTTTCTACGCTTTATTTTATAGTGTCCCGTTTGGTAAGTTGTCTATGAGAAAACAAAAAAAAATAGCACGCCAACTAATTGCTGGGAATACACTCCCTCACTCAAGCACACACTCCGGAGTAAGTGAGTGCTAGAAGTTGCAATTAAGTAATGTAGCCGGAAATGAGCGCAGAAACTTTGCTTTAACTGCACAGAACACCCAACTCTAGCGCGCGTTCGCCAACCAAATGTTAGTCATCCCGCGTGCCTAACTGCTCAGCAAACCCATCAATGTCGACGCCATGCACAAGCCAAGCACGGCCACAACCATAACCAATACGAAGTGTGACTAAGTACATATTTTGATGCGTATCCAAGGGAACATTATGGTGAAACCAAGGACAACAAGACGGAGGAGCGAATGCTGCTGCAAATGAGTAAGTAAACGAAAAAGCTGGAAAGCAACAATTGCAAATTCGGATGAGTTTCGAATGAGCTGCTGGCTGACAATAAGATGAGAAAAGTTTAACAACTTTTCGTGCAAATTAATACACAGCATCATCCATGGTGACGACTACACGCAAAGTAGAGCAATAGGACTGTTTGAATCGGCAGTGAAGCGGAAAAACTTAGTTAATAATCTGTAATAGGGGAATATACATATGTATGTACGCCCAAAAGATGTGCGAGACAACGTTAACGACTGTCTTGCAGAGAGCCCAATAATAAGTGCTTATGTTTATGTATATTTAGTAAATGCAAATAAGTACTGAAAAGTTTGCGGAAAGCAAATATTGACAAATAACAGAGTGTATATTTTGGGAGACACAAAAGTCTTCCAATTAAAATCGCAAAATGTGTACGGGTGTGAGGAAAAGTTTTCTTCTAATGAATACGTGAATACGCCCTTGAAGGCAATTCCTAATTTTCTCTTTTTTTATTAAAATACCATAAAGTTGTATTTTTCATCAGTTCATTGTTGTCCCATGATTGTTAAAAAGACTTAAGAGATTGATTTTCGCGCATTCTAGAATATCCAGGGTTCTTTTTATAAAATTACTTATTAATCCGCCGCCATGTTATTGGTCTAAAGAGGTATAAATTCTCCTACTATCGGCTGGATTCCTTA
>NW_016233731.1:0-1180 GCF_001687245.7 Rhagoletis zephyria | reverse complement strand
TGAGTTTGTGTGTAAAATTTTAAAATTAAATTGCTTGAAAACGTCAAGAGTTTGAAAAATTCCTCTCAGCGGTTCTACCTTCCAATTTTTTTATCATGCTTGCACCTATTATACTCAAATTGAATGGGCTACAGGATTGTTTTTTCATTTGTTGATTTTAATTGTCTATTAAAAAAAAAGTAGCGGAAAAAAAATGTGCCCATTAAAAATTCTTATTTTCGCGAGCGCTAACTGCAAAATGAAGATATGAGGCTGAAATTTGCCACAATTATTTTTTTGTGACCGACAAACAAAATTTTCATATGGGCTGAAAGAAAAGAAATATTATATTTTTACTTCCTCTCGCTTCCGTGCGGCCATAAATATTATATATGGAGATAGTTATGTACATATGTAGGTACATATACATATATGTATGTACATAAGCGGTTGCGCACCAAGTCGACCGAACAACCGGCCGGCCGGCTCTGTCATCCAACTCATTGGAATCCAATCATTATTTTAAATGTTTAGGTGAGTGTGCCTTTCCTGCATTCGGTCGACGGTCGACGGTCGCTTCTCGTTGGTTATAAGGTATCTTCACTATGTCATTTTCATTGGTGTTTGGTGTCGTCAGTACTAAATCAACTAGCACGGTAGTAGCAAGCAACAGCACCGAAAATAATAGCTAAGTAACTAGATAACGCAAGTGTAGCAGCCGGAAAGGCACCAATTAACCAAACCACCAACTGTGCAACCAACCGTATATTTAATAACAAAAAGAATAACAAACAAACAAACAAAAACAACAATAAAGTGTCATGTTGTATCATTAATGAAAAACTGCCAACAATTTGAAAGTGCGAAAAAACATTGCGAAAACAATAGACAAAAAAAATAATTGCAAAAAGTCGAAATTAATTTAAGCAAAAACACGTTGTGGAATACATTAAACACGTAAGTATAAAATAATCATGTCCATTTTATAACTCATTATAATGAAAAGAAAATAGGTATATTCAATATGCAGTGACTAAAAGTTAAACTTTTTTTGCAGAGAGTAGATATTTAATACTGAAAAAATCTCAAAACTAGTACATGTTTTCTCAAGTCCTCTGGTAGTTCACTAGTTTCGTAAATAAGGAGTGTATGCGAAAAAACTGGTCGAATACACTCCTGAGTTCTATTAGAATGCAGTTTA
>NW_016233730.1:0-1180 GCF_001687245.7 Rhagoletis zephyria | reverse complement strand
AGGAAGTAAACAAAGGCGTGCGACTACTGATAGACACACACACACGAGTACAGACAACACAATTGACAGTACAATGGAAGCCACTTATGTAAGTTGACCGGTACGTTGGCTTGAGATATTAGCCGAATAATAAAATCAGCAACGAATAATCAGTAAATAGCACCTAGGTGAATCGTAGAGAAAAAAATTATTGACTACATAACATTCATGTAGAAAACGGCGAAAGACGGNCAAGTAAATAGCTAAATAAATTAGTAGTAAAATACTTGCATGTGTTTCTGTACCTAGGTTTGTTTATATGAGGCCGTGAGAGCAGAGGTGGTTTTACCCAACATTCTTTTTTATACTTAACTACATAAAATAGGCACAAATGGCAAATAAAAAGTTGCTTATTACTTAATTTTAAGGTAGTCTACGATGCTTTGTACCTTAAAATTTATGAATAATCGACTTTTGAAATGAATAAGTGACTTTTTTAATATATTACATTGGGAAATACTTTGAATAGGCCACTTCTGCTCTCACGGCCTCATATTAGGGTTTGATATATTTTTTAAATTTGTTTAAGCCTTTGGTGTCACCCTAATTTGTGCAGACACAAGTACATTAAAAATAATGTGGGAACAAAAAAATAAAAAATTTAAGTGGAAAAGTATAGTTAAATTGACTTTTTCGCGATGGATTTAAAGAAATTTTGAAATGTTTTTAGAAAATCTACTAAAGTACTTAGATACGCGTTAACCAGAACGAACCAATGTTTTTTCTACAGTATGTGACCTTCTAAAGCATCCAATGCCATTTGGATAATCCATGTCTACCAATTATTACAGCGAATAGGACAGTCCAAAATTTATATGCTAAAAATTATGGAAATTTTGCAAACTATAGTCCAATAAAAAAACAAAGGGTATATTCGGAATTAGCGACTCAAAATTAGTTTGGAATAAATTACTTGTTATCCCGTTATATTTCGGATTCTGACAAGTGGAATGCAATGATTTTGGTATAAACCTCCTACGTTCGATTTTTAAACCTTTTTGTCAAATTTCAAGACACTACTTATTTTCGTTACTTCTATTCCGTGCTTAGCATTCTTAAGTGAACACAGAACAAGGTCGATTTTTATCGAGATATTAAAAAGTGAAATACCATTATGCGCGTGACCTTTTTTATGTATATC
>NW_016233729.1:0-1180 GCF_001687245.7 Rhagoletis zephyria | reverse complement strand
CGCTAATGTTCATACTATATCAAAATACACGGATTAAATCCCTAATACTGGTAATTATTTAGATTTTAAAATTTGTACCGGAAGCATTCCGACACAAAAACGTTTAAAAGATTTTTGCTTCAGCGATAAGTAATTTCCCATTTATTTATTGTGTATTTGCACAGAGAAAAATATGAGTTATATGTAGTAAGAAGAATATTGTTTCAGTGAAAATTTTCTAGGCAGTAAAAAAGACGAAAACGCTAAGAAAATTCCAAAGAGATTCCTTACTGATTATGATTTTATTTGAAAATTCTTATTAACTGTATTCATAATATTATCTTGCAAAAATAATAGATAATCCTAGATGCTTGTTTGCATCATTTAAAAAGACGGGATCCTTGTTATATTTCAATGTCTTCTTTAATTGAAATGAAAGCACCGCTTCTTAAATTTATTGCATTTTAAACTCATGGAATAGTTACTACCTGTAAGGCCCGACCTACCCGATTAGGTGGAGCTGTGAGCTGCCATTCAGTAGATCGCAGGTTCTTAGACAGATCAGCGCAGACTAACGTCATAAAAAATTCAATTTTTTTTTGATTTTTTTCAAAAGATAACCCCACTAAAAACAAGTAGGCATTCTTCTTGAAAAAAATCGAGTTATTTGATATTTGTAATATTTTTTCAATTGCGCCCAACATTAAATTTCATTTGACTTGAAATCGTTTTGTAATGTGTCATTTGACTAGTCTGCTAACTTTAAATTCACTTTTGAGAAGATGGCAACGCTTTTCAAAATATTTACAAAAAGATCTTTCTTAAATCTTATTCGTTTGCCATCCATCCATACTCACATTATTCAAATTAAAAAAATGTCACTTACATTTCCAAATAGGTGGAGAACTTCTTAAATAACTTATCTGATTAAAGCTTTTTTTAAATCTCATCCGTTTAATTCAAAATACAATTTATTTTTAATTAGGTAGCAACCGTCTTCAGGAAATATTCCGTGTGTTAGTCCAGCTCATGGGCTATCTCTGGGCAAAAAAAAAGAGTAACAAACACACCCACATCACTCACAAACTTTGGCATTTATAGTACGAATAGAATTTTAATTAACTTTTCAATAAAATGGTGTTTCAATTAATTTTTTTTTTCGAAATATATACAGCTTTCCTTAAACCTATCAACTTTGATT
>NW_016233728.1:0-1180 GCF_001687245.7 Rhagoletis zephyria | reverse complement strand
CTTTAAAAAATGGTTAAATAAACAATTGGGAATTATTATTGAGTCTCCTTAATACATACAGACTTTTCCCATATTTAGAAAAATTTTGATTTTCAAGAATTCTAAGCCGTTTCTACGAAAAACTCTATTTTTTCATATAAAATCCATATGTATGTATGAATAGTACATGTAAAACTTTGAGCGCCTTGAACGAATTCTAAATATTTTTTTATTAACAAAGGGGGATAATTTTTTGGTATAGAACAATGCCAGAGGGTTAGAGTAATAAAATTCTGACTTTAAATATTTTCGACCACCCTAGTGCAAACTATTTCGACAGTACTACGAGTACGTTGAAGCTTTAAAGTTCTTAATTTTCACACTTCTACAATGTTATGTAAATGTAGTAAGTATAGTACGTACAGGTAAATATAAACTCTTTCAATATTTTACGGCACTAGAATTGCAAAATTTGTACCCCACGCAAATAGTGAGGAAANAATTTATTTTCACCGTAAACATGCAATTGCTGGTGCATATGTACATAGATATATGTATGTATATGTACGTAAATATTTACTTATGTACGCACCCAGCGGGAAAATGTAATGTATGCTAAGCGAAACTGTGTAGAAAGGATTCAAAGTACAAATTTTTCATATAATGAAATTAGTTTCTCTTTTTACTTGTAAAATAAACATTTCTAAAATAAATGTATTTTTTGATTATTTTTCTTGTTTTGTCTTTTTTGGACCATTTTCCTGCCTATTTCGCTATTTTATTTTGCGTTTTTTAGCCTACTTCGTTACTTTGTTTTGCATTTTATTATAGGTTTTTAGTTCCTAAAAATCCGTTCCGTGGTGATTATATATATAACAGCAATAGAAATACATTACATTATTTCTCACGCATGTAATGCATTACTACTTTTTCCACTGGCGATTATCAGTCCAGAGCAACGTTGGCAAAATCTTTCACTGAAAAATCGTCAATTTGTCTCAAAAAAGTCGTAATTTCAGCCAAAAACGTCAAATTCTTTTTGTTATGCTTTTTTTAGTCGACTTCAAAAAAAAGGAGGAGGTTATCAATTCGTTTGTATATATATATTTTATGTATGTTGCCGCATAACTTTAGACCACAGGATGCCTTAAGATTTATATAAAAACAAGTAAGAAAGTCTAAGTTCGGGCGGAGCCGAACA
>NW_016233727.1:0-1180 GCF_001687245.7 Rhagoletis zephyria | reverse complement strand
AAAACAAAAACAACAACAACACCTACACAATGGAGAGGTATGCTCAATTGCAAGTGTAAATGAAAAGTGTTTTGGTGACTCAGAGAAAACTTCTACTCGTAGTCTGGTTTTGATTTGATGGGACTTTCAAAGGACCTTGAAATTTTAAAAATATGATTAATTAAAAAAAGTATTTAAAAAACTCAGCGCAATAACAGAATAACAATGTGGGTATAATATAAAAAGAAAAAATTCTATACAATTAAAAAAGTTTAAATCTTTTGGTGCATAAGGACTAATATCCTTGAAAATTAGCAATAATTGAAATCATTTACACGCAGACCTTAATTTAAAGCCCTGTTATTTAGAAGTAATTAAAAAGTGGCGTGGGAGATTTTTGCACAGTATTCCTTATGCAAATATATATTACTTTCTTCATGTATATAACAATATCAGATGGAATTTCGAGTGCTCCAATAAAAATTGTAAAAATGGAATTTTAGTTTCTCTAATAATAGTCACTTGTTTTATTAAACTAGATTCGTTCGTTTTAGCAAGGAGAAATTTTTCAATTTTAACATTTTGAACTATCTAAAATTATTAACCGAAATATAGGAAAACATTATCAATTCGCCGGAATATTTTTTTTATTTTTTTTATGTATGTTACCGCATCTAACTTTGGACCACGTTAACCGATTTCTATAACACTTTTTAAGGGAAAGGTGGTACTTCAGAGGTGGTTCCGTACTAATTTGGTTCAAATCGGAATATTTGATCATGAAGAAATTAACGATACTCTTAAATTTTTACATGAGAATTGAAGTCGGTTTTGTTGTTTGTTTGAAAATTACTTTCAGAATTAAAAAAAAAAATCGTGTAATTTCAAAAATTACAAAATAGCTGCGACAGATATTTTGTATTCGGCCATATTTTTTTTTTTAATTTATTTGATGCCAACGTCCATTGCCTGTAATATGAACATTGTGTTTGAAAATTTCCCAAAGTTATCAAAAAAAAAATAACTATGATTTTTTTCGAAGGACGATGAAAAATTATTAATTTCGATACTTTTTCGCCTAAATATAAATTTTTAGCAATATTGTATACTTTTCGAGCTCAAGCCCACATGAAAATCAAAACACACTTTCTGATTCGTTTTTATTTGCCGATACTTCGACTTCAGTCTGAAACTTCCACTT
>NW_016233726.1:0-1180 GCF_001687245.7 Rhagoletis zephyria | reverse complement strand
TGTTCCAAAATTCGCTCCGAGCGCGTTCACTGTTGATCATTTGATTTAACTAGTTTGTCAAACAATTAATACTATAGTATGATCAGAGTTAATATATTTTTCAGTAATTAATTATATTAAATTAGAACATAAGCTTATGAGAAATTATTTAGTCTTAACATGCATATTTTATATCGTGCTCCAAAATTCGCTTCGAGCGCGTTCACTATTGATTTTTTGATTCAAATATTGTTTGTGAAGCATTCTGTAGTGAAGTTTGATCGCAGTTTATATATTATTCAGTAATTAATCATATTAAATTAAAATATAAACGTATAATATGGTAGAAAGTTAGAAATTATTTAGTGTTAATATGCATAATTCGCTCCGTGTTCCAAAATTCGCTCCGAGTGCGATCACTATTGATCATTTGATTTAAATAATTATTTCTCAAGCATTCAGTACTATAGTTTGATCGGAAATTATATATTCTTAAGCAATTAATATTAAAATATAAACGTTTAATAGGGTAGAAATTGTGAAATTATTTAGCTTTAGCATGTATAGTCGGCCAGAGACAATTGTAGAAAACTGCAACTACTCTTGAAAACTTACAATAAAAGCAATGTAGATGAAAGTAATAAATATTATTATTAAAATTAGATCCATATATAAAAAATTTTACATCATTTATTTGAAGTAAATCGGAATATATTTTTACATATAAGATAGTTTCCATTTAACTCATAAAGTACATATTTCACTACAAATATTTTTAAGATCATTTCGAATTGCAAAAATAGCGTTAATTAGTTGTATTGAAGTATAAAACATTTTATTACGTGCATGTTTACTTATAGAGCGCATAACAATATTTCTCTCGCCATTTATCCGATGTTAAAATTTTTCACCACATTATTTTGCTGCACAGCACCCTGAATGCGCAAAACAGTTGCTCGCAACCCTCAAGTCCTTTATGGGGACCAAATTAACAGCCACAACAACAAAAACCTTTTCTACTGGTATACTCATGAACCGAAAATACAAGATCACCTAATCAAAGAAGCAAGAAAAAAGGACAGAAAAAAGTATGTTTCTGAGCGTTTTTGACATCTGCCTAAGAATGAAAACCTCAGTATATCCAGTAAAAAAACTGTTGGGGTGTTCACAGTTCGTTCCAAATTGTGTCTGAAAATGTAGA
>NW_016233725.1:0-1180 GCF_001687245.7 Rhagoletis zephyria | reverse complement strand
GCTGCTGCTGTTGTTTAGTGCTGCCAATCAAGAATAGAGTAGCATTTTTCTATTTTGTATAAAGGTATAAAATGCCTCTAATTGAATATCTTTTGCGACTGTTTAGAGAAAAGTTATGCTTTTAAAAAGCAATATTAATCAGCTGTGAAGTTTGATTACCTCCTCTAAATTATTTTTAAAATAAAAAATATTTTTGTGTTGTCTTTATTTACATAAAATAAAACAAATAAAATAAATAATCAAATTTTTATTTGCGTGACAGTTCAAGGCTGAACTTTCTTGTTACTAAGGTATTTGTACAATAAAATTTTAGTGATATTAAATAAATTTAAAGTTCACTCCTGTACGGCGTGATGAATTAATTTGCGTTTTCTAACAAACACATGTAAGCTGCTGATTACGTAGTTAGTGCTTTGTTCACTCAGAGGCTTGCATTCAAGAAATAATTTAAAACCTTTCAATTTAAAAAAAATCAATAAATCAGCAATTTACAGTCGTTTAAAAACAAGCAAACATGAAATTTAGTTTTTGTTATTTCTGCTCAAACATGCAATCAAAAAACAAAAAAATAAAAAACTTTTAATTTTTATATAAAAGTTTGCGTTCAAAAGCACACTTGACTATCCCAATATTGATCAACTATTAAACTCACCAAAAAAAACTAAAATCACTTATCAAAAGAATGCCCCTCAAAGTGCTCACCCTCATTTTACCTTTACTTTTCCTTTTTTACCTCGTGCACTGCGCGCCAGTGCCCGAAAATGGCCGTCTGACCACACCCTCAGGCTGCAGGAGGGATTATTAACAGCAGCTTCATTCAGCAGTCATACGTGACAGGTGAAAAAAAATAAACAAAAGTTGTTTTTCTAACACTTAACCGTTAAAAACAAAAAAAATAAATTTTTTCTTACTAAAATTGCATAAAAGCTACAGCATTTCATTTGTTGGCAAAGCAACACTACAAAATGCTTGCCAAAATGTTTTCCCTTTTATTATTCATTGCCTCCCTTCTGCTGGCGGTCAACTGTCAAGAACTGACGTCGCAGTCGTCGCAGCCAGCAAATACATCTGACGTCTTGCTCACCACTGCACTGGACTGTCTACTTAAGAGTGCCGAAATGGATGCGCTCAGCTACGCCCAGGTGGGCGTCGGCAACTTCACCCCTCCGGTGAACTCCTT
>NW_016233723.1:0-1181 GCF_001687245.7 Rhagoletis zephyria | reverse complement strand
AGCCTTCACATCTTCCAGCTGAAGCAGTATCAATGGAAATTTAAAAAAAATGTATGCACAAATATCAAAAAAAGAGGACTGTCCCGTATAATACAGGACGGATGGTCACCGTATGCATATATATTTTTATGTTTACGCTGCTGTCGCCCTCCTTTGCACGTTTAGGTGTAGATATGCATTTCTGGGTAGACATCAAAGGCAAATAGGTGATGGAAAATTTCGCATTGACTGGCCGCATAAATTGCAGCTTTAGCAAAAACACAACGCAAAGCGTACATACATAAATAAGTATCCAAAGAAAAATGTTAGTGAAGACAGAAATGTACGTTGAAAGCNACGTTGAAAGCTAAGCGGTTTTACCTATATAGTACTTATACCTATGTAGTATGTATGTACATAAGCCCGCAGCACCTTACAACGAAAAAATAAAATCGGCAAGCAAAGTTGTATCGGGCAGGAAATAAAATTAAAACGAAAAGAAAAAAATATAGTGGCAAAAAAAATAAAATAGAATAAAATTTCATGCACTCAGATTAAAAAATTAAAATTAATTATTGGTTATTAAAATTTTCATATTATGTAAAAATTTTCTTTACAACTTTTCGGCCAAATTACTCGGCCAAACTTCATGGCCGCACCGTTCGGTAACCGAAGCCGAATCCGAACGCTCGGTCGAACACTAGTATTTTTGCAAGGCGATTTCGGAAAAACAAAAACATTTTTTAATCCGCACATTGTTCCTCATATTTTCGATATTTACATTCGGATCTAAAGGTTTGATATATGTGACCTGGTCTACGGAAAGGGGGTTTAGGTGTCAAAAAATCAATTTTCACTTTTTGGTTGATTCGGATGGAAGATGAGATGATTTTCACTTTTAACAGCTTTTTCACAGAAAACTTTTTTCGCACGTAAGCTCCCTTTTCGTAGACCAGGTCACATATGATGTTTTTGTCGGGATAAAAGCGATTTTTTTGTTCAAAAGTTCATTGACCTCAAATTAATCTAATTTTTGGCGAGCATTAATTTACATTAGGCTGGTACGTCAGAGTGCTAAGAATCGAGATATGGTGGTTAACTTTCGTCCAAAAAAAATTGTTTCTCCTCGAGACAAGAACGGCGATATTTCATACTTGAACGATCTGACTATAAATACCAATAAATTACGAAAAATGTAAGAA
>NW_016233722.1:0-1181 GCF_001687245.7 Rhagoletis zephyria | reverse complement strand
AAATGTACGTGTTTACAGAAAATTTAATTTTTATCATACAGGAAAATTAAAAAGAAAACAACTTATTGTTAGTCCAGTAAATCGGGGAATCTCAAAGTTTTCAACCGCAACTCGAAGAAATGCATGGCAAACTCGCAGCGAGCAGATTTTGCCCAAAGTCTGGAGGCTCTTAGACCCGGACATTTGTCAAGCCTAACCATGTGGTTTTTTTTTACCTTAGTTATGTAATATACTTCATAAAATATGTATGCAAATGAGCGATGTATAAAAAATGGACGACGCAATTTTATTTTCTGCTACGATATTTCACGTCATTTACTCCGAAGGCGTTATTAAAATTATAAATTATGCGAATTTGTTGCAATTTTTTCGGTTTTTCGGATATTAATCGAAATTTTGGGGGTGTATAAGTCAAACGGACCTCATATTCGGATTCAGTGGGTCGAAATACATATCGGTAGGTGGGTCTGGTTAAAGCCCACACAATATTTATATACATAATAGCTATTATTCTGACGTTTTTTTCACCTGGAAATCTTATTTTAAGTATAAAAACCAGAAAAAAATAAATGTATTTAGCGGTGTCAAATGCCGTTTTCTTGATTAAAATAAATGGTAGGAAAGACGTTTTTCAGTGGTAACCCTGTGTGTTGCTTGCTAGCGTCCACATATGTATGTGCATTAGGGTAGTTCTTAAAAATCAAATGACCGATTTTTTTCAGTCTCACCCCTTCAATCGGTAATACCACGGTGACAGATATCACATACAAATTTTGGTCCCGATTGGATACGGTTAAGGCGTGTCGCACAGGGGCCAAAGCTCAGATTCCTCTATAGAGACTCAAAAAATTAAAATTAAAATTTTTGTCAACTCATACCCAAAATCGATACTGCCGTAGTCTTCATAAGGTAATCTGCATTTTGACCCGCAACCGACTCCAATCAGGTCCAAAATTTTTATGTGATATCTTCGACTATAGTAGTATCGACGTAGGAGTTGGGGCTTAGGAAATGTGATGTAAAAATTTGCTTCCTACATGTAAAGACCTCCCTAATGTACATACATACATATGTATCTGCATTTGCATTTGTGGCTAGGCTGTGTCAATAAACTTTGAAATTGTTGTAGTGACTCTTTTGTTGTGCTACTGCTGAAGTGTCGCCACAAAAGTTAATTAGAA
>NW_016233721.1:380-1181 GCF_001687245.7 Rhagoletis zephyria | reverse complement strand
AGGCCATTGCCGGCTCTGATTGAGCGTGACAAGTGGGCTGCTTTTGCTTCCCTTTTTTCAGTCTTACTAGCTTTTCGGTACTAAAAAGAAAAAAAGGAGGTGAACAACAATCGGCGCTCATCTCTCTAACGATAACAACTGCCGCAACAATTTAAAATTTTTTTCATTTGTGAAAATATTTTACTTGACACTAATTGCTAGTGATTTCTGCTTTAATCAATTATCTTTTTTTATAGAAAAACCAACGTTTTGTAAAAACACAATTTTTTGTTAAATGACAACTTTTTTTCTAGTTTTTTAGTTTAAAATACTTAAAACATTACTGTTTCAAATCTTTTGAAATGAAGGAATTGCCTAAATTTAATCAGCTTGAAAAAGCACACTACTTACCTCTGGTCCTGTCGAGAGAAGCTGACGTCAAGAAAGAGCAGTCGAACGCGTTCATTAGGCTNGGTCCTGTCGAGAAAAGCTGACGTCAAGAAAGAGCAGTCGAACGCGCTCATTAGGCTGCGCGAGGAAGCGGTACTCGCATTTGGCTGTCTTTGGGTACGTCGACGGGTACTGCGGACTGTAGAAGTGGCCACGTTGCGCAGTGCCGCCAATCTGAATGCGAGGGGAGGCAGAAGGTAGATTATCACCATTGCCACTGTCACCCCCATCTCCAGGATAGTCGTGATCAGCCCCAGCAGCACTTCTCTCTTCTGACGCCGATGAGGACGGTTGATCCGAGGCCATAATCATCATCAGTTCATCGCTGTACAGCGTCCTCTCAATTGCCGGCGGCAGTGAGTACCCGCCCGT
>NW_016233721.1:0-294 GCF_001687245.7 Rhagoletis zephyria | reverse complement strand
TGGCGGAAGGTGTAATCGCAGACGGTGTTCGGCAGCAGTTGGCCGTCAGTTTTGAAAAGGGCTAATAGAAAGGGAAAAATGAGATTAAAAAATGAGTTAGGCAACAATCATTTGAGGTAAGGTTTTAGAAGTATTTTTGTACAAAAAGCAGAATTTTGTTAACTGTTGTCCTTTTTTGTCACCTAAAAAGATTTGCTCTAAGGCAAAAGACAAGTAAGTCAGTAAAACACAAAACAGTAAAGCTGATATAGAAAAGCTGACCACTAATGGGCAAGTCATCAGTAAATCACTGAC
>NW_016233720.1:0-1181 GCF_001687245.7 Rhagoletis zephyria | reverse complement strand
GTCGTGCTTGGTGTTTTTAATGCCAGGCCGAACAAAGCAGGCATATCTCGCCTTACTGTCAGAAAGTTCAGACATCGCGACAGCTCCTTCGACAACGGAAAAAGGCTGATGGACTTTGCCGCGGCACGGAATATGGTAGTTAATACTACCAGTCGACAGCACCACTCATCATGCCTGTGCTGGTGTATGGCGCTGAGGCATGGACAATGAAAACATCTGATGATCCTGCGAAATATTTACGGACCTTTACGCGTGTGCCATGGAGAATACCGCAGACGATTTAACGATGGGCTATATGAGCTTCACAACGATATAGACATAGTGCAGCGAATTAAAATCCAGCGGCTCCGGAATGGACAGAAACACTCCTGGTCTGAAAGTAATTAACGCGGGCCGCGATGCTAGTAACAGAGGAAGGGGAAGACTTGGAATTTCCAATTGGCGTCAGTTGGCACGGAAGAGAAATGACTGGCGTGCTGTTTGTAAATTAAATGAATTATTGCAATATGAGTATCACCCGAAAACCACTTCCAGTGAAGACGCAAGGCAAAGCTCGGATGAGATTCTTCAATATCTCGCTCATATGCGCCCATGCCCCGACGGAAGAGAAAGATGAGGCATCCAAGGATCTCTTTTATGAGCGCTTGGAGCGCACGTACGAGCGCTGCCCCCGTCATGATATCAAAATCGTGCTTGGCGACTTTAATACCAGGGTGGGCAAGGAAGGGATCTTTGGAACCACCGTCGGGAAATTCAGCCTCCATGACGAAACGTCCGACGCCGGATTGAGGCTGATCGACTTCGCCGGGACCCAAAACATAGTAGTATGCAGTACTAGGTTCCAGCATAAAAAGATCCATCAAGCTACGTGGCTATCTCCGGATCGAAAAACGAGAAACCAAATCGATCATGTTGTGATAGACGAAAGGCACGCTTCCAGTGTCTTAGACGTACGCACACTCCGAGGCCAAGATACATAAGTACCCGCCTCTGTGCAGCAAAAAATTTGCGCCCAAATATGCAAAGAAAGCTTAACGTCGAAAAGCTGCAATCACAACAGACAGCCAGTGCTTTCGCTACTCGTCTCTCACACCTGCTCTCAGAGTGCGCTCTTCAGCAAACGGACATATGCGAGCAGTGGAACTACATTTACCGCTCATTAAGTACCGCCGCCGAAGAAG
>NW_016233719.1:942-1181 GCF_001687245.7 Rhagoletis zephyria | reverse complement strand
GCCGCTTCTATGCGAACGTCCTGGTCGAAGGCATGAACATCCGAGCCCTTATCGACACTGGAGCTACCTTAACATACATAAACGGATATCTACGCAAGCAATTGGAACAGCGCAATATTCAGCCACATCCTAACAAACGAAACGTGCAGCTAGCCGACCAAACGTGCGTCGCAAGCACCCATTCCTATCCTGTCCAAATTAAATACAACGGCCAAGCAACAAACACACTGGTGGCCGTC
>NW_016233719.1:0-901 GCF_001687245.7 Rhagoletis zephyria | reverse complement strand
CTGTCCAAATTAAATACAACGGCCAAGCAACAAACACACTGGTGGCCGTCATCCCCAATCTGGCTGAAAAAATGATATTGGGAATGGATTTCCTGGCCAAGCGTGGCATCGTCGTGTCACTAGATAACCAGCCACTAGCTCCCGCCCCACCGCCGAGACTCGATACTACACACGCGCTATGCAGCCTAATTGAAAGGGCACACTTGAACGAGGAACAAAATAAAACACTAGCCGATTTTTTGGAAACTCACAGAGAGCGATTCTCCAAAATCACCGGGCCCAGCACCGCCGCCGAACACGAGATCACACTCCGGCATCATCGCCCACTAAAACAACGCTATTACCCACGCAACCCTGCCATGCAGCAGGTGATAAACGCCGAAGTGGACGAGCTCCTCGCGGGGGAAAGGATCGAACCATCCAAAAGCGCATACAGCTCCCCCATCTTCTTAGTTCGGAAAAAGAATCCTGAAAGAAAATCCTGCTGGAAAGAAGCGGCCAGTGACAACCCTGCGGAATTTACGCTCACCTACGTGAACGGTGGCATTTTTTGACGAACATATACGAGCATACACCTGATTTCCCAATTCGTGATTAGCCTTTTTGTTATTAAAATTGTCGTTGCAGTTTTGAACNACTCTACAAAGACTCAAAATTGTTCACTCTATAGAGTACTCAATGGAAAAATTTTCATGTTCACTCTTTCGAGGTGTTCGTAGCATCGGGTGTTCGCTCCAGCCAGATAACACTGTATTTATAAGCACATGTATTACAAATCTCATACATTATACACACATATACCTATTACAACAAAAAAAAAAAGTTAGATAATAATAATGAATAATAATCAATAAAAAAAAGACCGCCCCACACACACCGACCGAGCCAGGGTACAACGTAC
>NW_016233718.1:0-1181 GCF_001687245.7 Rhagoletis zephyria | reverse complement strand
TTTTTTTTTTTTAATCCGAATATTTAGAACATTTTTGGGTATGCAGTTTTATAGCCAAACCATTTAAGTCTAATCAAGTGCAAGTTTCAACCGACTAAAAAATCGCGTTGAGAATTTTTTGGAGGCCGCCTTGGCGTTTTTTTTTTTATATAGCAAGTGCAATTTACAAAAACTGGCGTTGATTTTTTCTCCCCCATTGTTTCTCGCAAGAAATTCATGTTTATATGGAAAAAAGTGCAATAATCCGTCATTAAAAAAAAATCTCAAATATCAACGGGATTTTTAAGCCGTTTGAAACTCGCACTTGTTTACACTAAAATTGTATTGGCTAAAAACTGCGTACCCAAAAATGTTCTAAAGATTGAGATTTAGAAGTTTTGATAAAAATATTTGTTAAATTGTCTTAAAATTTTAAATTTATAAGATAAAGCTTGGATAATATTCTTATAGAAAAATAACGAAAATATTTAACTCAAAAACATTATGAATATTTAATTTGAATATATTTATGAAATTTTATTTTTTTCTAAGTAAGTATTTATATACTTATATGTTCATATTCCGTACTAGTTTGCAGCTTTTCCCCATTTAGTTCCAATCTGTGCAATATTTCCCTCAGTGTACAATTTCAATTTCTCAAGCTGGAAGGCGATCGTCGGCGGTCTAATTCTTTGGCGAATTAAAAATATGCGTCAGTAGAGCAAGGAAAAATTGTGTGCTAAGCATTTAGTCGTAACTTAGCGTATCAACAGTTCAGAGCCTAAGCGAATCTTCAATTCGAACACGCACAGCATGAAACCGCTATTATGTAAGTAAAAAAAAAAATCGCCCGTTTTCAAATCTACAAATCAAAGCCAAAACTTTACCACAAAACATCTTTATAGTATTTGCCTTACTGGCCACGCTGGGTGCTAACCTCCCCTATACTTATGCCGCCACTGTAAGTAGCCAAGGTGATGCAACTGAACGCAATCTCTTCGCATCCGATATCTATCAAGCCGTCGCGCTGGATCATTTGGCTGAAAATGTCGTTATCTCACCTGCAGCCATACAAACCGCTATGGCCTTGGCTTTCTACGGTGCCAAAGGCCGCACTGCGACAGAAATTCAGGCAGGCATTCGCCTCGGTTCGGCTAATTCTGATGATGTGGTACGTCGTTTTAGCGCCTTCCAAAATACTT
>NW_016233716.1:0-1181 GCF_001687245.7 Rhagoletis zephyria | reverse complement strand
GTAGAGGATAGTAAACGAGAGTTGATTGGGGAAAGAGTAAAAAAAAGAAGAAATTATGAAAACTAAAATATCGCTATCTCGAAAGAATGCTCAAAATTTAAAATATCGAAAAAGCAAAAAATTATCGAAAAAAATCGGTAAAAATATAAATCATTTATAAAGCGAAAAAAGAGAAGATAAAAAATCTTAGTTTATAAAATTATAATTAAACAAAAATAGTACAAATTAAAAGAATAACGTTGAAAATTACAAAAAAAAAAAAAATTGTAAAATTTAAAAATTGAATAAACCACGCCAAACTTAGGAAAATATAAAAGCGTTGTAAAAATAATGTTTGGGTAAAACTCTGATGAATTGGTAAAAAATTTATAGTTTAAAATCAGAGAAATTCAGAAGAGGAAGAAACAAACACAAGATCGAAAGTGAATCACAAAAAAATAAGAGGTGAAACATGAAAAATCCAAAAATAATAAAGCAAAGCAATTAATAAACAATACAAAAAGAAAAATTGAAAGCATTAAAAATAAATACAAGTCATTTTTAAACAAAAAATGCAACCGACGTCAATGCTCATATAGAAATTTAGAAGCACAGAATTAGTATGGTGCCACCCCCTATACAAAAATAATCGAAAACGGTCCTGTGGTCCAAAGTTATTCGGTTACATACCTAAAAAATAAATCCGAGCCTTTCTGCTGTTTTTATGAAGTCGGTTAAAAATAAAGCAATAAAAATGAATACAAAATTAGTAAAAAATAAAGCTAGAAAAAGATAAAAAAAGTTATACTAACAATTCAAAAAATTAATAAAATTAATAAAAAGTTTATTAAGATAAACCTAATAAAAAGGGAAAATGCAAGTAGGTATCAAAAACGAAAAAATAAAAATAAATAATAAATATAAAAAAAAAACAATACTAAATGAAAAATATTGATTAAAAAAACTTAAAAGTTGTGTTCTACAAAATTATCGTTTAAAAGTGAATCTGGCGTATTTAAATTTTAATTTTGTTTTATTATAAAGAATTGGTTCGAAGTAAATATAAGTGAAAAATACGATTTCATATGTTTTGTGGAAGTGGAAAATTCCAATCTATATTTTTTATACAAAAAATATATATGTATATTATTCTGTTTATTTTATATTTGCATTTTATTTTCATTTGCATATTATTTGTTCTT
>NW_016233715.1:723-1181 GCF_001687245.7 Rhagoletis zephyria | reverse complement strand
AGGCTCTATTTTTCCTAGTGAGCTCGTGGATGCTATTAGCAATGCTGGCGAAATTAGGAACAAATCGGCGGTAGTACGTGCATAGCCCAAGAAAACTTCGTAGTTCGTGCAGGTTCCTAAGTCTTGGCCAATCCTTTACTGCCTCTATCTTTTCTTTCGCAGTACTGACGCCCTCCGTTGGCACCTTGTGCCCTAAGTAGTGCACCTCCTTTTTGAACAGTGAGCACTTTTTAGGACTTAGCTTCAGACCAGCGCCTGCTATCCTCTGGAAAACTTCTTACCCAATACGATAATGTCGTCGAGATACACCAAACATGTTTTCCAATGCAGTCCTTTGAGCACATGGTCCATAAGTCGTTCAAAAGTGGCAGGAGCGTTGCATAATCCACCGTTGCAGACCGTCTCCAACGCTGAAAGCTGTCTTCTCCTTATCCTCGTCACTTACCTCCACTTGCCAA
>NW_016233715.1:0-518 GCF_001687245.7 Rhagoletis zephyria | reverse complement strand
CCGCTCTTAAGGTCGAGTGTTGAGAACCACTTTGTTCCAGTCAACGAGTCCAGGAAGAGGATAGCTGTCCTTTTTCGTCACATCGTTTAGTTTCCGTTAGTCTACGCAGAATCCTTCTTTTTCACAAGTACTACCGGCGAACTCCACGGAATCGCTGATGGTTCAATCACACCACTCTCGCTCATTTCTTTTATTATTTGGCTTTCAGCTTCACGTTTGGCAAGTGGAACACTCCGAGTATCAATGCGATGTTTCACAACGTTAGTCCTGCCTGGTTTGTCGCCAGTTGGAGTATCTTCGGAGAAGTTCCTTAGCNTTTTCGCAGTTGAAGATTGCCTCTACCTCTCGACATTGCCCCAGTACAGTTCCTCTTCGGAGTTTGACTGGTGATTTGAACTCATTTAGCACTCGAACTGGGATGCGTCCATCCTTTTGCGTCTTAGCCAGGGTCTTACCAATAAGTACGTCAGGTGTAGAATTTTGTGTTGCTTCAACAACCCACAATTTGTTCGTCCCAC
>NW_016233712.1:0-1181 GCF_001687245.7 Rhagoletis zephyria | reverse complement strand
TGTAAGGTCTAACGTCGATCAAACCACAGCCCGTGAATCGCATTCGAACTACCATTCTCATATCCCTACCAAACGCCCCACATTTTTTTTATTAACGTGTCGCTGAAGATGAGAGGGGGATAATGATCTATTATTTTTTATTGCCCAAATAACAGACATAAGAACGATTATAAGAAATGTAAACATAACAAAACTGTCAAAGCTAAACTTCAAAATGGGGGGGATTGCCAGATGAATGTACGTAACCAATAGTTATTCAAGACACGAACCATCATATCGGTATAGACACGCATTGACATGGCCACTATGAAACGCCCACACTGATATACGATAAAAGAATCGGTGGTCACATACCACGAGACTAGAAAAATATATTTTTCTTTTTGGAATTGGACACGGAGCGAACCACACTCATCAGCCCTCCCAAGAACGGAATTACAACCAAGTAATTAAAGTGGATTAAAAGCTGGCGGCATTCGGGGAGTCGATACTCACCCCTCAGTGGAAATTAATAGAGGCAAAAGGTGCCATCACATTCCTTCCGGCAAATCCCCAGCCATGTTGTTGCGTAGAATAAAGAAGTTGTGAGCATCAAATCGGGACTATTTATTTGACAGCAATTGAGTCACCATAAGCCGGTAATACAAAATCATTACACGTAAGTCAGCCACTTTCTTGCCACCATCCATTGTAAACGAGCTATCCATCAACCGTAAATAAAGATTCCTGTTTGGACCGACAAACCAAGGTCAAGCAAATCATAGGTAAGGTTAGGTGGCAGCCCCGTGTAACCCGAGCTCACTTAGACAATATAAGATTGTCCTTTGTGATACCACAATGCCTCAGAGTTCCTCGGGGCTATTTAGAAAGTGAGAGCCAAAGTACTTCAACCTTAGCCTCGCAAACGCTGGGCACCTAACAAGGTAGTGTTGAGGTGATTCTACCTCGTCCTCTTCCAGGCAACTGCGACATAAGGGGTCCGGTCGAATGTTCAGCCTTACTGCGTGAATACCGATAGGACAGTGACCCGTTAAAAATTCCCACCAGAAGTGAGTGCTGTGGATTTGTGAGTGTGAGGCCAAAAGGACCTTGCGATCGCGCATGTCGTGGTATTCGCCCAGCGTTTGCTGAGCTGACATGAGGACCATCTATCCAAGATTGTAGCGCAAGTGATCACTGGC
>NW_016233711.1:0-1181 GCF_001687245.7 Rhagoletis zephyria | reverse complement strand
GTACAACAAAAACTATAAAAATGTAATTTCTAAACTTTGCGCAAAACTCACGAAAATTCAATAAGTTCTCATGCAAATTTTTAACTTCTTAATTGGCTTTTCTCGATTTTTTTTTTAATATGTTAGTAAAAAATTGCGTTGGTTATTGACAAGTTTTTTGTTGAAGGTGTTTCGCTTTTTTTTCGTACAAAGTATTCTCTATTTTTTTTCGTAGGGAAAAAACTGCGAGAAAAAAATTTGTATAAAATTTCTTGGGCTACAAACTGCATACTCACAAAAATTTATAAAATCTGATTAAAAACTTGAAAATTTGCACGAAAACTTTTTGAATTTTCCTGAGTTTTGCTCAAAGTTCGGAAATTATATATAAAATTTTTTTGTTGTAGTATGAGCCATATTTTTGTAAAAAATTTCGGAAAGGAATTAAAATAATACTTTACAATACAATACAATACTTTTTTCCGGCAGTGTAGAAATTTAAATAATAGATTTTAAAAAGCTAATCTTATTTACAAAAAACTAGATTTTTGGAGGGTGTTTTCAAATCGGTCCATTCACGTACCTGAATACTTTTCCAAAGTATCAATAAATAATTGATATTTTTTAGCGATGTGTTTTCAGTCAAAACTAAAGTTAAATTTTGGCTTTTATTTTTTAGGCCAAAACGTAAAGTAAAGTTGTGAATTTTATATTTTCGGTAAAAAAATTAAAATATGACCTTTATATTTTCGGTAAAAAATAGAAGTTAAAATTTTATTTGATTATAACCGTTTAAGTTAAACACGCGTAACATAACAAATATGCATTTTTTACTTTGAAATTTTTTGCTTTGAATTAAATTATGTTTGTATGTATTGTTATGAACATATTTATAGAATAGATAACTAAAAGTAACGTAAAGGTATGACTACTAGTTTTGGCTCAAAAAAAGTAAAATTTTAACTTTTATTTGGAAAAATAAAAAATCAATTTTTAACTTTTTTTTGACTAAGAAAATAATCAAATAATGTAAAATTTCAACTCTTATTTATTGAGCGGAAATATAAAAGTTAAAATTTAACTGAGTTTTTTAATCGAAATTTTTAAAATAATTATTATTTCCGATCCCTGCTTAAAATACAATAAATATTATAATTCCGATGATAAAGCAGCTACTGTTTATTTGTTGTTGTTTTTTTTTT
>NW_016233710.1:0-1181 GCF_001687245.7 Rhagoletis zephyria | reverse complement strand
TTTTTATGTAACTAATGGCAAATTGTACTTGCTCATTGTTGTTTTTTTTCCTCAATTTGTTGCATGTTCAGGTAGAGCAGACGATGTCTGGAAAAGCATAAATCAAACAAGTAAAATTAGTTTACATGCATAGATATGTATTTACATATGTACGAGTGCAAAGGTGGGTATGAACCCACGGGTATGCATTGCTTTTTGCTTATTAAAAATATATCTTTTATGCAGGTCATACTGAGTTTAATCTTTTCATTATTTTCGTGGGAAATTTAACTTTCGTTGTCCAGTTATGAGCGCTGATTCGAAGCATATTTTTACAGGACGTCATTTTGCAAGCCTACCTCAAAAACAGAACAGTGAAATCGTGATATCTATTTCCATACATATACTCGTTTTACTAAGTCCTTTAGTTATAAAATGTCTAGCATTAATCACTTAATCTTCCTTGGGTTTCCGAAAAATGCGTTGAGCAACTGGACAAAGAGGGGAGAGTTGTCGCTTGGGCTACATCTCGACGCCCATTTCCTGGCAAATCCGGAACCCTGTAGAATTAGCGGCACAAATCCCATTGGCTGCTCTGTTTCTACTGGAGAAACGACGCCTGCTTAATTCCTTTAAATCACCGCGATCTGAAGGCATTACTGCTGCTAAGCACAGAAAGCGTCGAACTTGTCAAGTTATTGGCTGACTCCTACCTCCATACGCGAGCTCAATATATAGAGGATACGTCTCATGAGCCTGGAGGAAGGTGAGGGTAACTTTTATGCCTAAAGCAGGAAAGTCCTATCAAGTATACCCGAGGGAATTCTGACCANAGGATTCCTCGGAAGAGACTAAGCATTTCTCAGCATGCTTATATGAAGGGTAGGTCCGTGGAATCCGTCCTGCATTCTGTGTTTTAAGATTATAGAAGATTCCAATTCACCGAGGTTTAGCTAAAAATTCTTTTAATACTGAGTCAACATTAACATCCAGATTGCGATGAATATTGAGAAAAGCTAGCCTATTATGTGCTCGTTCTCTACCCATGCCTGCACATTAGACGGCACCTTAGTTGTATGGAGATCATTTTTTGTTAAGCTACAAAGCCAGACTCCTCCTAGAAATGTTCCTTTGTTCATAAAAACGTGCCCTGCGAATAATTTTTAAAATCGGACAACGGAAATAAGTGTCTCGAAAGGCCT
>NW_016233709.1:293-1181 GCF_001687245.7 Rhagoletis zephyria | reverse complement strand
GAACAAAATGAGACATACATCATGAAATTTAATATTTTAGGCAAAAAATTTTTTTTTACTTCATACATTTACTTTTACCGGCAAAACTGTTGATTATATAGAAAAACGTTATATGAACAGATTAAAGGAATTGTAATTTTTAATTCTTTTAAATTTGTTTGAGCAAAATCGGACTAGTGGTTCTCGAGTTATGTCAAAAAAAAGACCTCCAAAGGTGACAATTTCCCCTATATGATAGTTACTAACTTCAAATCGATATATCTCGATTCCTAGACGTGACCTAGCGAAACGCCGGGCCACGTATAACTTGTTTTTGACGGATATAACAATTCCCGTTGGTTTCATCCCATCCCGATTTTGACTGTCGCGTAGTGTAATCAANGAGTGTGCTCGTCCTTAATAATATATATATATATATATATATATATATATATATATATATAATAACAAAAACAAATCACTTAAGGACGAGCACACCTAAAAGTTAATTATATTTTTAGAATGTGTAACTTTTAGGTGTGCTCGTCCTTAATAATAATATAAATATATATATATATATATATATATATATATATATATTAATAACAAAAACAAATAACTTAGGGACGAGCACACCTAAAAGTTAAACATTCTAAAAATAGAATTATTAGCAAAAACCAACAATACCAACAACCACATGATCAAGTGAATTGCAGCGGAATAGCTGCGCTTGATTGTGTTGGCATAACAAAAATGAAAATAGTGGAAAAAAACAAACGATAATTTACAAGTCGTACTTAGCACGTTGCATAGGCAACTGGCTGAGTTAGTGGGATCGTCGGTTCGAATCCTACTGAAAGAAGTCTGATGAGGAAATGTGGTGATTTCCGAAATAGCTATCACTTCTAC
>NW_016233709.1:0-110 GCF_001687245.7 Rhagoletis zephyria | reverse complement strand
ATCTGATGAGGAAATGTGGTGAATTCCGAAATAGCTATAACTTCTACCATTTTTTCAAATCACTGTTGCTTTTCCACAATAAATTTTCATTTAAAAAACGGCCTCGAGCT
>NW_016233708.1:0-1181 GCF_001687245.7 Rhagoletis zephyria | reverse complement strand
CACTATAATTAAGGTATGTATGTACATAAATAAGATATAGGATTAGTAACAGAATACAAGACAAGAAAGCGCGCACTAACGATGTAAGTTAAAATAATTTGCACTTTTGATACTTAAAAATAAGAAAAAACTTAAGCAATAGTCTAGCTACATACCTATGTATTTATCCTTCTAGAGTACGTAGCTTAGAAATGATTTTTACTGAAAGCATGCCGAATAAGTCGGTGTCATTACAAATGTGCAGAGGTACGTGTTATTGAGTTGTATGTACCAAGTTCGATTCCCGCGCCAGGGAAGAAACTGTAATGCAGTTTTTTTTTACAACAGCGGTGTCTTCCAGATTATGAAACACAGATTATCTGCCAATTATATAGGAATCTGAATCTGCTCAATCCGCCTATAAAAAAGAGGAATTTCTCTAAATAAAAAAGAGTCACAGTTAAATACGGTCTCTGTCCTCCCATTTAACTGCAAAATCTGTACTTGTATAGTAGTGACAGGAAAATCGCCCTCAGACGTGTTGACGCCTACGGAATCGGCTGTGCAAGCTCATGGCATACTACTAAGTAGTCTGCCTGCTGTCGATTTTGTCAACGAAGGATTAAATGGTGGTAAACTCATAGTTCGCGCCATNCTAGCAGAAATCTGGAACCGTAGTCAGCCAAGCAGCGACCTTAGGTTTGATTTTAGTGTAAATATCAACCTTACCGCAAGGCACCCAATCGGCCACTGCTCAGGCTAGGTATCACGAAACAAATCACTTCTTTCGATATTCCAAACTTCAAGTTCGACTGGTCGAAAAGCAGATCCTCGCGAAGAGGTGGCGGCATAATGTTCGAGGAGCAGCTCGGCCCAACTTCTAGCTACTATCTTTTGATCTTACAAAACGCTATGCTACATCGAGGAAATATTCTGTAATAGAATGAGTGCACTGAATGATATTAATGTAGTCTGTCCTTGCACACTGTCTCGACTAGAGCTAAGAGCGTAGACAATTTTATAATTTAATTTTTTTATTGTTACATTTTTGCGTTTTTCGTTACATTCGTCGTAGTTACCACTTTCTCTGTTGCGTTTTTATGTCTAAGGTTATGGGCGTATTGCTACAAAAATATATAAATACATCGGCCCCCGTATAGTAAATCTTTAAGTGCCAAGTGTGTAAGCCTTACTTACAAAAT
>NW_016233707.1:517-1181 GCF_001687245.7 Rhagoletis zephyria | reverse complement strand
TTCGCTTATCAAAACCATTTACAATATAACTGCCAGCTAATTAGTCACGATTGGGTACTCAAAACACTACGGTGCATTGTGCATGCTATGTTATGGCCTTCAAAATGCATTCAGTGCATATGTATGCATGTATCTACATTAGGGTGCATCACCACAAAGAAGTTGCGGATTTTCCACTGAAATTATAAAAAAAAATTTATTTTTTGAGACTTCTGACAAAATATTTCAGGAAAATATTAAGGTTGACGTGAGCTGGACCGGTTTGAAAATACTTTCAAAAATCTCGGTATTTTGATTTGTTTCTATCATTTGAGGCGGCTTTTTGAAAAAAAAAATTTAACTTATTTTATTTACGAAAAACTAAATTTTTTTTTGGTATTTTCAAATCGGTCCAGCTCACGTAAGTCTTAATATATAATAGATTTTATAATTCCGATGGAAAACAGTTCCGATTTTTTATGACGACTGATTCACCCTAATGTACATAGATACTATATGCTGTCCGAGTTCCCTTAATTAAAACCGATTTAAAAAATTCTAATTCAGCTGTGCACTGTCAAAATTGGTTGCTTAATCCGTGGTCAATGGACGCAACAACTTCCGCGCTACTCAAAGCCACACAATTCAACCTCGTTGGCGCAGACGCAGTCGTCGTCAGAAAGCA
>NW_016233707.1:0-252 GCF_001687245.7 Rhagoletis zephyria | reverse complement strand
GTCACTGTGGAACCATACTGATTTTGGTGGCCCTGTAGATAAGCTTTTAGATTTGTTAGAGGATGTGCACTGCGACCTTAGGTCTATTGTACCCTAAGAGCTCGTCCAAACATCTCGTCCAGCCTTAGTGCTGTCATGGAACCAAGCTGTTTCTAGGGCGGTAGGAAGTAAATATGCGTAACCTCTGACCACATCCTTCCCAGATGGGTTAGCCTCCTTCTCGCAATCGTGTCGCATTCTAAGAGAGATGCA
>NW_016233706.1:0-1181 GCF_001687245.7 Rhagoletis zephyria | reverse complement strand
TTAACTCTATGACGGTGACGTTTTCCTGCACGGTTTTTGTACAAAGATTTTGCCTGAGAGTACCCTTAATAAAAGTTTCCGTCGAATAATTTTCTAGAACATTTCAACCCTCTATCGACATCCTAATGACATTTTATTCTGCCTTTCCAAAAAAGTGGTCAAATTTACCCTTTCTTCAGAGAGCTAATAGAAAAAACGTTCTACAGAATTATTCCTCGTGCAATTCTACTACATAAACCTAAAATACATATTTCTTCCCAATATGAATTTTAACGCTTTTATCAATTTATTCTGAAAATATTAAGGAAAAAAAATTTAAACTCGATATGGTCATAAAATATGTTAAATGAGAATAAAAAATATTTTAGGTTTTACTATATGGATCTAGGTATTTCATCCTGAGTTGAATTCATTCCGCCCCCAGACATGCTACATCGATATATCGTAATTTAAATGCCGAAGATATAGCAAAAAATGTAAAAGGGTACCCCTACGTTTGGTTCGAAATACTTCCGTAGCAAAAGTTTATTAATTTTTGGTGAGGTCTATATAGTTTACTGGGATATAGTTGATATGTACTCGAACGGGGTATTTAAGACCAATAAACATCGGAACGAAAAAGCTACCCAAAGGCAAACAATTTGTTTTTTTTTCAAAATTGTCTGCTCGAAACAAAAACTACAATAGACCATACTTTAGGATCCGACAATAAATATAGCAGATATGACGAAAAATCTAAAAGGACGACGGACAAAAAATTTTTTCCGAAATTGCGAAAATTACATTAGATTCGAAGGTACGGTGTAATCAACATCTGTATCTAATTAAATATGTATGTGTGTCTTCCTAAAAAAAACAATTTTCATCACTCAATATTTACTCTCCCTTGACCTTGCCCACACGAAATCGAGCACTTAAAATGATTTGCAGCTGCGCCGCGTTTTATATGCAGCATCCTCTATACCTCACTCGAACAGTCATCGATAGATGATTTTTCGAAAAAATACGCTTCTATCTCGTGTTTTTTCCGCTTCCTACCTACACATGTAGCAAATTAAAAATGCATTAAAAGCACCCAAAAGGCGTTCAATACCGTTGTACATTTTTTGGCATATTTTAGTAAATTTTTTATTTTTTTTTTTGGTATGGAGTAAAGTACTTCGCATGCAATGCTGTTATGC
>NW_016233705.1:0-1181 GCF_001687245.7 Rhagoletis zephyria | reverse complement strand
ATTGATGCTTGCAACAATTCTTTACCAAGAAATACGATTATGGTAAAACCCACCACCCCGCNTTCAAAATTGATGCTTGCAACAATTCTTTACCAAGAAATACGATTATGGTAAAACCCACCACCCCGCCCCCGCCCACTTATGATCTCATATAAGTATATCGGTAACCGTTCTACCAATTTGTACCAAACTCGGTGTGGTTATTGTGCTTGCCACATATAAGCAAAACGTTGAAAATTATTGAAATCGGACTAAAATAACGGACGCTTCTCATATAACGGTAAATTTCAGAAATGCTTGAAACTTCAATATTTCGAAATTGAAGGACGCTAATTTACTCAAAATTACCATCTAGAGGAAGGTTTCGGTAGGTTGGTATTGAAAATGGGCGAAATCGGACAGTAACCACGCCCACTTCCCATATAACGGTAATTTCCAGAAATACGAAAACTGCGTTATTTTTTTAACTACTGAAGCTAGTTCACTCAAAATTGATATTTGTAATAATTTTCAGACGAAAAATAAGAATATTATAAATTTTTGGAAAATGGGCGTAGCCACGCCCACTTATGGTTACATGTGTATATCTTGGTAACCGCTGCACCAATTTCTTCCAAACTTGGCACAGTTGTTGGCCTTGATACAGTACACTAAATGGCCGAAAATTAAAAAAATCGGGCAATAACCACGCCCACATCCCATATAAGGGTAATTTAGAGAAATACGAAATCTTCGATAAATCAGTAAATATTAAAGCTAATTTATTCAAAATTGATGCTTGCAGCAATCCTTAACCAAGAAATACGTTTGTGATAAAATTATGCAAAATGGACGTGGCACCGCCCACTTATGATCACATATATGTTTATCGGTAACCGTTATACCAATTTGTACCAAACTCGGTATGGTTATTGTGCTTGCCACATAAAAGCAAAACGTTCAAAATTTTTGAAAGTGGACTAAAACTGAGGCCGCTTTTCATATAACGGTAAATTTCAGAAATGCTTGAAACTGCAATATTTCGANTGCTTGAAACTGCAATATTTCGAAATTTAAGGACGCTACTCAAAATTGGTACACCCCGGTTTACCATCTAGCGGTAGCTTTCGGAAAGGTGAAAGAACATATATTCAATACTTGCGCCGGGTATTTAATGTTCGGCTCCGACCGAACTTAGACTT
>NW_016233704.1:0-1181 GCF_001687245.7 Rhagoletis zephyria | reverse complement strand
CATTAGAAGCTGGACCGAGTGGGCAGTGCTCTCTGCTTCTGCCCTGTTCATAATTGTAAAAAGCTTCTTGCTTTGCTTTTCAGTAAAGAAAAAACGCACTGAGCAATTAGGCGATGCTGTAAAGCGTAGAATTTAGCAGCAGAAAGAAGGCTCTAATTGACGGCCAACCAAAGTGGGCAAAAGAAGACAAAACAAATGATGATGCTCATCCTCCTAACTAGTTAGCTAGCTAGCTAAACATTCTGCCACGTGCGTCCTTCTCTTTTTGGGAAGGATAAATGTGTGCAATTATCTGATTAGAGGCCAACAAAGATGAGCTCAGTTTGTCGGTCGGTCTCTCTCGTGCATACTAATTATTATTGCTGGTGACTAAACACTGCGACGTTCAGAAACGCCACAAAAAAACTGACGCAAAAAAATAGCGCCAGCGCTTAATTAATAGGCAGCAGGAGGCGACTTTTCTCAAACAAATTAATTTGCGTCTTTACTTTTTCTGATAGTGCAGAAGCAAAACAAAAATGAGCTCAAAAAAACTGTTAGTAAGCAATAATCGATTCAGGCGCTTGCTGGTGCAAAGATTACCACTACCACCAACTCCATTATCAAGTCATTCACTCACTCACTCACTCAGCTTGTGTGACTCGGCAGAAAAAAATTTCAAAATAAGAAGAGAAAGACTCGCACTCGTCGTCACCGAGTACTTCTTCTTCTTCTGCCTGCCTGGTCTAATAATCTAAGTTCGTTGATCGACATTTAATTCAGCCAGCAGTGACAGGTGGTGGCACTGCTCGCAAACTAGTCAAAACTATTTAAATATTAATCATTTACAATATTATCGAAAGTGTGTGTGCTCAGTCATTTTCAGTTGGTGGTGGTGGCAGGCANCGGCGGCACTCAACTCGACCTAACCATTAATTTTAGCGGCAACGGCTAAAAATACGACCGTAAGCTGCTGCTGCTGCTGCACTGGTAGCAAGATCAACAACAACAGCAATTGAAGATGATGTTGAAATGAAATTGTGAGGCTAAAAAAGAAGAAATGGAACAGAAAGTGCAATCTTCTAAAAAATTGAGTTGAGCAAGTATTCAATCAACGGCATCTTCAGGAAGAGTGGTGGTCGCGGTGGTGGTGGTCATCACCAAATGCGATGATGATGGGAAAATGTATGTGTGTCTCAACA
>NW_016233703.1:0-1181 GCF_001687245.7 Rhagoletis zephyria | reverse complement strand
TATACTGTCATGGCAGTCCGCCATTTGGTGACATAAAATACCTTTCATATTCTTCTCGTATGAGTTTTGCTTGTGGTGGTATATATCCCGGCAAAGATTCCGTTATCGGACTTCAAGAAAAATTATAATTTCACTACAAATTAAATTAAAAGTTATGTTGCTTCCGAAAACAAGGATATTAATTTCAGTGATTTTTGGACACATAAGGAAGCAAAAAAGTAAATTATTAATAAACAGCCTAAATATTGATGTGTATTGTTCACTTCAATTGCCGCACAAGAATACAATAAATATTGCCGCAATTTTGAAATTTTCATTGCCCCATGATTGCCAATCGAGCTATCACACGATTGCCGCACACGGGCCGTATTTGATTGGGCACAGCAAGCACAATATCGGCCTCTATTGCCGCATGAGTCAATGTATTGTGAAATCACACGATTGGGGTAGNATATATAGCGCTTTGGTTGAGACAAGTTTTCAATTAGCTTTGTGTACTTGTTGGGGACATGAGTCAGGTAATAGTTTGTTATAAAACTTAGTCTAATGGTTGCTGTTTTTATTAAAGCGTTCATTTTTTAATGTAACTTAAACTAATATTAAACATAAAAATGCATATGTACATACAAAATCGCACTGGATCGCAAATTTTAGTTTGGTTTTTATTCTCCAAACGCCACTATCTAATTTCCATATAGAATTGCTCTGTGATTAAGAAAATCGAGTTAATTTTCTTTCTATTTTCTTCTAAGATACGTCAAATCAAAGCAAACCATAAACCATATATACATCACTTTCCGATAGGACTTACAGTTTCTGACAAATTAATTAACCATTCCAGTTTTTTTTTTTTAATGAAAAAAATCAAACTTTAACAGAAGAAAAATTTAAAAAATAACGGGTTCTGGTCCAAATTTTTGAATTATGCTAAAGCCTGTTCTGTTACAAAAAAAAATCAAGTTCCTGATAAAGTGTGGTGTGGTTTTTTGTATGGAAAATGTACAGGAAAGGCGAAGCAGGTTTGAATAAAATAGGTGCTCTGAGCAGAATAAACGAATATTCATTAAAAAATTGTATAACACAATTTTTCGTACATACACCCCTAGAAATAGGTGTGTATATGGTACCAAGTCGTGATTTTGCTTCATATTAAAAGAACTTTGTGAATTATGTATTTTTTT
>NW_016233702.1:0-1181 GCF_001687245.7 Rhagoletis zephyria | reverse complement strand
GAGTTGTCGCATAAGCGCGGTAAAAGTTAAATCAAGTGCGCGGTCAAGTGAACATACTATGTACATAAAATTGTACACTAGGGTGACGCAGCAAAAAAATTTAATGTCGGAATTTTACTGCTCTCACCCCACAGGAATGTTCTATACCGAAAAAACTCTACGTGATGATTTTTTATTTTGAAGTCAAAAAATATGTTTTTAAATTTTTCCATGTATTTTAGATGGGGAAAAATTTTTTATTTTTTTTTAATGATATAGAATTCTTTAAAATGAATCAGTAGACTTCTAATATTTAATAATAACCGGCCAATAAAAAATCGTTAGTAATAAAAATTGGTAAAATAAAACAATTAGGTATTTTTATTGGAAGTCTCCTGAAAAGAAACAGAGTTTTCCGATCGAAAAATTTTGATTTTCAAGAGCTCTATACCAATTAAATGAAAAATCGCTGTTTCCATAAAAAATACATGGAAAACTTTGAGTGCTTTGGCCGACATCAATATTTTTATAATTTCAAAATAAAAAAAGATAAGTAAATTTTTTTTGGTTATAGAACAATCTTAGGAGGTGGGAGCATTAAAATTCCGACTTCAGTTTTTTACCACCCTATTGTATATATTTCTATATGCAATTCCATGTATGTACATTAGGGTGTCCGTATAATTTTTTTTTTTTGAAATTTCAGGACCCTACCCCCTTATTTCCTTCCTTTTTATGAGAAATAGTATTGCCTGTATTTATAGATTTTTTAAAATCATTTAGAGGTCGCGACATGTAATTTTAGGCCAGAAAATACGGGTTTGTAGATTTATCAGTTTTTGAATTACAATTTTTCATTAGATTTTAAAGATCGAACATATTGTGAAAATAGGTTCAAAATCCCGACAATCCAAGTCTGATAAAAGTTTATTGTGTATCATTTTAAAGGCCTATAAATCCTCTTTACACAACATGTTCTATCTTTAAAATTGAATGAAGACTAGTCATTCAAAGACTGATAAAACCGTACTTTCTTACCTAAAATGACAATTTGATGGGCACCCTTATGTACCTACATACATATGTATGTATATATGAATTAGTACCCTGCAGTAAATATAAGTAGTTCTGGGCTACTGCCCTAAAGTATCCTTACTGATTCCAAGGTGAATAAAATATGAGCCCTTGGAACGTGTATTTGA
>NW_016233701.1:0-1181 GCF_001687245.7 Rhagoletis zephyria | reverse complement strand
TTTCCCTCTCTCATTTGTTCGAGCTCGCGCCCCTGGTTGTGCCTGTCTATTCAGGCAACGTGTCTGCACTGAATAGTCTCTGTCTGCTCCTTTCACTACCCGATCTAATCAAACAGAAAATTGTTTTGAGACATTGAGTCGCCGGTTGAACTGCTGCTGCTGTTGCTGCTGCTGTTGGCACAACAATGGCATCTCGCTAAGCTGGCAAAAGGCTAATTTAGAGCAGCTATTTCATGCTACTTCAACTACCAGCCAGCACTCGATCAGAGAGCAGAGCAGAGACCTTGCCAGTTTTGTGTTACTGCTAAACGGTGATTAAATGGTAAACAAAAGCAAAAGTCAGGGGAAGAGGAAGACAGCTGAACAGTGCACTGTTTTGTTGTGTCCACGTTTCATTTACAAAGGCACTTCAACAGCAGCAGCAGCATTTTTCATTAGCTCATCGAGAGGCAAGGTAATTTATGAGAGAGCACTGTTTACTGCAGGGACTGTAGATCAATGATTACTATTACGGTTCAACTAGTGAGAGAGCGAGAGAGAGTGCACTCTTTTATTCATCTCATCTTGGATGATCATTTATTTCCCCGCCACTTCCCACCTAGGCAAATGTTGAAAGTTGTCACATTTGAGAGTTGAGTGTTGGAGCAGATCGGTGCTGCTGATAACGGACACTGCTGCTGCCTGTGACCGGTGAGCGTGTGACATAATCAATCGCAGTGCAAGGCGGTGTCGAGTTTCAAGAGTGGCTGCTGAAAATGGTGTGGCTGCCTGCGATGAAATGACAATTGGCAGGGTTCTACCAAAAGTCATCAGCAGAGGAAGAGAGAAATTCAGAGTCAAAACTGTAAATGGGCCTGAACAATCAGGCAAGGCACAGCAGAGGACGCACAATCACCATCATCAGATTGGAACCGAGAGTGTCAAAGTCAAGCTGCTGTTGTCTGAGGTGTCTGGTGCGCTAACGTGCGAGTAATAAGCGAGACAGTAACAATTTAGCACTCCCCATTGCACAAAGCACACGGTGCCCCACANTGTCTGAGGTGTCTGGTGCGCTAACGTGCGAGTAATAAGCGAGACAGTAACAATTTAGCACTCCCCATTGCACAAAGCACACGGTGCCCCACAAAAACGTCACAGCTAACTTGGTTTACGAGCTAGCTAGGCACTCTCAAGCTTGTCAA
>NW_016233700.1:0-1181 GCF_001687245.7 Rhagoletis zephyria | reverse complement strand
TTAATGTTCGGCTCCGCCCGAACTTAGACTTTCTTACTTGTTACATTTTGCGATGACGCCTACATGGGGTAATAAAAAAGATTTATTTGTAAATAGTTCTACTGGAATCAGGGACCGCAATAGTTACAACTTTTATTAATAACATAGCTCTTTAACAGTTATTTTTTGACTTTTATTTAATTACACCTTAAATAACAGTTATTTCTGATTTTTATTTTACAAATCCAGAATACCAAGTACAAAAGATTTTCTTTTTACATAACTTAGCCAGGATTGTTCTTTTAGATGTTATATGTGGATATATAAAGTGGTTATCCAGATATTGGTTACTTAGCCACGATATTACAGGGTTCTTTAAAAGGAGTCTTATCTCAATAGCACAGTCCAGTTACACAATTTGGCTGAGAGAATAAGCCTAGCTCCGTTATGCAGTAAATCATTAAGACTACTAGATAAAATGCTCCTTAAAAATACTCCTCCTTTAAGGGTCAGCATTTTGTACCTCCTTTAGATAGAATTTAGTGCTCGCGGTATGTAATTTTTAGACATTCTTTCTTTGGATGAGAGTCAATTACACCCACTTCGCTTTACGCAATGTAGTCGATCGAGAAAAAATTTTTCTGTTTTGAAATAACTTTTATAAGACTTTAATTAATTTACTATACACATAGTCCTATTTAGATCACAGAAAAAAAAAATATTTTGTCACTTACTTTCTTCCAGCTCCGGTCTCATCACAGTTTCACCTCACGCGCACATCGATCGCGATGCCAACATGGACAGTTTTGAGATCACTGTGAATGCTGTGGATGCTGGCACGCCCATACCAGAGACCGCCACCACCACGGTCTACGTAAATGTCAAAGACATAAACGACGAGAAGCCCAAGTTCGAGCATCCCAGCTATGCGGGCTATGTCTCTGAACGCACCGAAGTGGGTGAGAGTGTACTCAAAGTGCGAGCCATAGACAAGGATCTCTACTCCAAACTGGAATACAGCATCACTGGCATGGTGAAGGCGACTACAAAAGCTGGCGTCAGCATAGCAAATCGCAGCAGCTACAAACCAGAGGAAGCTTTCCGCATCGATAGTGGCAGCGGTGAAATATTTGTGAATAGCACTTTGCGACACGATGTTGCCGCTGTTATCACATTCACCGTGCAGGTGCGTGACCTCAATG
>NW_016233699.1:0-1181 GCF_001687245.7 Rhagoletis zephyria | reverse complement strand
ATATTACAAAATAGATATTAAATTCAAGAGGTAAAGAAGATAACTGCTGGAAATATTTTTGAGTAAAATTGCCACCTGTTTGAAAATTTAAACTCAGTCATTTTGATAAAATAAATGAAATACTGCAATTTGGGTATCAAACTTTAGATTTTTGAGAAGGCTTACAGCCGAAAATATGTTTGGGGAGGGTTGCCACTTGTTTGAAAATTTAACTCAATTTAATTCTTATAGGTATCAAATTAAATAGGTTTAAGAAGGAAGACTTTCGCAACTACTTTTTAGGACGGTTGCCACCTACTTGAAAATTTTAACTCAGTTAAATTGAATAACCAAATTATATATTGCAATGTGTGTGTAAAGAGTTTTTAAAAGACCTACAGTGGAAAATATTTTTGAGGAGAGTTGCCACCTGTTTGAAAATTTAACTCAATTAAATTGGTAAACTAAATGAAGTGTTACAATATCGGTACCAAACCAAACGCATTTGAGATATCTTGGTTTAGAAATCTATATCTACATATATAAAAAATGTTGTTTTCGTTTGTCACTCGAGCACCGCAGAACTGATTTGAAGAATTTTTTTTTGTATTGTGCGGTATAATACCAGGATCATTTATATTACAGAAATTTGGAGAGTTGCCACCTGTGTGAAGAGGGTTTTCACCTAAATGTTAACTCAGTTAAATTAAATAAATGCAATATTGCAATTTGGGTATAAAATTAAATAGGTTTCAGAAAGATAACTGTTGGAAATATTTTTGAGGAGAGCTGCCACCTATTTGAAAATTCTAACTCGGTGAAATTGATAAAATAAATGATATATTGCCATGTGGGTATCAAATTATATATGTTTCAGAAAAATTACTTTTGGAAATATTTTTGAAAAGGGTTGCCACCTATTTGAAAATTTTAATTCCGTTGAATTGATAAAGCAAATGAAATATTGCCATGTGGGTGTCAAACTAAAGAGGTTTAAGAAGGCTTACAGCAGGATGAGGGTTACCACCTGGTTGAAAATCTAACTCAATTTAATTGATAAAATAAATGACATAATACAATATAAGTACCAAATTAAAGAGGTTTAAGAAAGATGACTGTAGGAAATATTCTTGAGGAGGTCTGCCACCTATTAGAAAACTTTAACTTCGTTAAATTAATAAAATAAATGAAATATTGCAATG
>NW_016233697.1:0-1181 GCF_001687245.7 Rhagoletis zephyria | reverse complement strand
TCTTTATCTTTATCTTTATCTTTATCTTTATCTTTAACTTTATCTTTATCTTTACCTTTACCTTTACCTTTATCTTTATCTTTATCTTTATCTTTATCTTTATCTTTATTTTTATCTCCAATCTTCTATCGCTTTTTCGTTTTATTGGAGTTTGAAATTGGAGCCCTTTTTCGTTACATCGATTTTTGTATTGTGCAGAACCCTGCAAATGGGAATAGAAGGGGATACCTTTATTATATTTTTGCGTCACATTAACCTTTCATTTGTAATTCGCTTCCTTTGTGCTTTTTGATCAGTTGAAGCTATATTATGTACCTACAAATATATAAAACAATGTATTCGTGTGAAAATTATTCATCTGTAAATGGCTGATTTGACAGATAATAAAAAAGCTTCTGGGTTAATGACATCAATAAACGGTCGTTAACACCGTCCAGTGTGAAGAGGTGACTTTACAAAGCCAGCCAACAAAAGCAACCATGTGCCAGAAGTTAAAATAAATAAAGCAACAAAAAACGTATTTCGCAACAATGATTTTCTTAAGAGACTGTAAGCACTATTTGTGCTGTGAAAATTGTTGTAAGCAAAAGAATAATTCTTAATCATTCTCAAACTCTTTTATGTTTGCTCTTTTTTTTAAAGCGCTGAAGTGTACCATCGTCACAAAGAAGCAAAAACTTTAGCTTCACTTTAATACAGTCGTGTCATGTCAGTTGGCGTCTTGTTCATGCTGTGCAAAATTTCACATACACACGAACATATGTATATGTAGATACATATCTACATTCAACTTTATTTATTAATGCAAATATTATTTCTTACTTTATTTATACAGTTTTACTTTATTTTTTCTTAATTCGCGTTTCTCTGCTTTATAACACTTATGATTATATTCATGCATATGGAAGGAAGTTCTTGTTGTTGGATGAGAAACCATTTTTTGCAAAAGAAACACGTTTGGACCTGTTTTAGTGGCTATTTAGTAGATTTAATGGCGTCTGTGGCAGACGTTTTATTTGGGTAAATTTTTGCTTTTGTAGTTAATCAGTTGGCTTGCGGAACGAAGAATATGTACAACTGGTTTTGGAAAATAATGATTTTATGCGAAATATACATCGTTTTTTTTGCTATGGAACTAAATAATAAAATTTAGTACAAAACTTATTAAGCTTTTACTGTTG
>NW_016233696.1:0-1181 GCF_001687245.7 Rhagoletis zephyria | reverse complement strand
GCCATTAATAAGATATGGGTACAATAAATAGTTTTATTACAAGTACTTTATAAGCAAACAAGTACTTTTTAAGCAAAAAACAAAACTGACTTCAATTCTCATATAAAAAAAAAATATATATACATATATATATTTCATGATCCAATGATCGGATCTAAACCAGATTAGTATGAGACCACCTCTGAGACACTACCGTTCCGATACAAAAATTGGTCCGAAATTGGTTGACGTGGACCAAAATTATGCGGTAACATACATAAAAAAATAAAATAAAATAAAACACTAAAAAAAAATTAAAATAAAATATTCCGACGAACTGATAACCTCCTGCTTTTTTGGAAGTCGGTCAAAAAGAAAATTAACCGAATTCATTTATATATAAGATTTTTGTACGGCTAGAGGACTTTGCTTTTCGATTGCTCACTCAAAAAATAATAAAAATATAGTTATTAACAAAAACCAACAAAACCAACAACCACAAGATCAAGTGTGAATTGCAGCGGAATAGCTGCGCTTGATTGTGTTGGCTTAACAAACGAAAAAGTGGGAAAAAGCAACAAGAATTAACAAGGCGAACTTAGCACAGTGCGTAGGCAACTGGCACGAATCCTACTGACAGAAGTCTGATGAGGAAATGTGGTGATTTCCGAAATTGCTATCACTTCTACCATTTTTTCAAATTATTGTCGCTTTTCCACAATAAGTTTTTCATTAAAAACGGCATCCAGATCAATAAAAATTGTTTAATATAATTGTTATAAGATGACCATGGAAGGCATNACGAATCCTACTGACAGAAGTCTGATGAGGAAATGTGTTGATTTCCGATATAGCTACCACTTCTACCATTTTTACAACGCTTTTTTCAAATTATTGTCGCTTTTCCACAATAAGTTTTTCATTAAAAACGGCATCCAGATCAATAAAAATTGTTTAATATAATTGTTATAAGATGACCATGGAAGGCATGGGAAAGCTTTCTTCTAAGTTGACAATGGAGGGCATGGGCAAACTTTCTTCTAAGCTGACCATAGGATGCATGGGCAAACTTTCTTCTAAGATGACCATGGAAGGCATGGGCAAACTTTCTTCTAAGCTGACAATAGTATGCATGGGCAAACTTTCTTCTAAAATGATAATGGAAGGCAAGGGCAAACTTTCTTTTAAGCTGATAATGGAAG
>NW_016233695.1:0-1181 GCF_001687245.7 Rhagoletis zephyria | reverse complement strand
GGGCCTCGTCGTGCAGGTGATGTTGCGGCGACATCAGAAGGCATCCTGTTGCTGTCCTGAGTGCCGTGGGCTGGCAGGTCTGTAGCTTCATCCACTGCATCCTACTAGTCCCTGGCGACTACACAGGCGCTGCATAGTTCAGAACCGGCCTGCCAATTGCCTTGTACGTTGCCAGCAATGTTTCTTTGCCTTTACCCCAGCTGCTGCCGGCTAGCGACTTGAAGACCTTGTTGCGGCTTTTTACTTTGTTGACAATTGCGGTTGTTTACCCCAAGAAGGAGGGCAGACTGTCGAAGGTTACTCCGAGGATATTCGGGTTGTTCACCGTCGGAAATGGTTCGCCATCGACCTGAATTCCCAGTTGTAGTCTGACCTGAAGTAATAATTGTTAGAGGTTTTCTTACTGGCCACTTTAGGATAATGAAACTCTGGCCAAGCATAGGAGTTGTTAACTCTGATCAGTATAGGTTGTGCCACGAAGAACAGAAAACAGAAGAGCATATTATATGCCATTGTGAATCTCTCTTTAGGGCATCGACTTCGCTTCCTAGGATCGCCTAACCTAGAAACAGATGACATAAAGACATTCAGCTAAAAGACCTCGCGAGGTTTCTTAGTAATACATGGATCAAAGAAGACCTGTATTTGAATTGAGGTTTACTAAAATACATAGGTCGTTTCGGTCGCGGTATTTATGTGACCCGCTCTTTTCTCTAAATTTTATCTAATCTAGGCACATCGTCGAAAATGAGAGCAACATTTTGTACATCTCTATTGCGGCCACCTTTCTAGGTAAATAAGTGTATGTTTAACTACACATTTGGAAAGCTATCTGCTGAGTATACACATGCATATGTTTTGTNTGCGGTGTGCCGAAAGGATAGTCCCACACTTTTCGGCTCTCAGTGTTGTGAGTCACTTCAAGGAAAAAAAAACTTCATATACGAGCCTTTTCGTATTACTTATCTTCTGGTAAGTAGGCACTTAAGAATTTTACTTAGGTTACACATGTAAATACATGATAAAATTAGGAGTAATACAAAATGAAAAGGGGAAGCAATGTACAAATTTTACCGCAGCAGTAAACATGTTTAATGCCTAGCGAAATTATACCAGGTGAAGTGATAAGAGTGAGAAGAAAGAAAGAAAATAAAGCGAAAAAGTAGGCTCATTCAAGATCA
>NW_016233694.1:0-1181 GCF_001687245.7 Rhagoletis zephyria | reverse complement strand
AAGCAAATTTTCGAGCTTCCACGGTTTTTAGTTGGAAGCTAAAAAAAAATGCAATAATTCATATAAATCCAATAAATGAGCATTTTAAATTTACATCTGGTAACATTTATGTACACTGAAACGATTCGGCATAAATTGAGTTTTTCGCGATTTTTTTCTCTTAGGGATTTTTCAGAAGCTTGCAGGTCCTAAAACACATTTAATACTTAATTTTGCTATATACGAGTGGTTTATTTTTAATCACAAAATATTGGCTAAACTGTACCTTTTTTGGGCTTCTTTTGCTTAAAATAATAAAAAGCAAGAGTTAACTGAAATTGCTGTTCTTTCCTTCTAAAACTCATTCTCGGTGCGTTCTCTGATCAACTGTAGAAATCTTTTAGTTTTAAGCCACCATTATTAGAGTAGGCATTAGGGTGGTTTAAACATGGCGATTCACGCTCGTACGACTTTTTCAATCAGATTCTCTAAAGGGTAATAAAAGCTGAACGATGCTGCGGCGTATGCAAATTTTATCGACGTTGTCGGTTTAAGCTCAGGAAGTCCGCACATACTCTCATTTCTACATAGGTCCCTTGGTATTTTAATAGTAAATAATTTGTTAACCAGAGCGACTCTTACGAAAAAAATGCTCCAAGTATTCCAAAAAGACTTAAAAAAATGAAAGCATTTGGAGCTTTTTATTGCAGAATGAATCCATTTGGAGATGTCTATGCATTAACATACTTACGTCAATAGTTTTCAATAATACTTATGTCAAATTAATCAAATATATAACTTTTTTCAATCCTTGGTAGCGAACCCTAAAAAATTTTGAAATTTTCGTGGGAGCCCTTATTTTGTACATAGAGCATACAAAATTTAGTTTTTCATATGTTTAAGGACCACCCTAGTAGGCATATTGCATTAATTGCCTCTTACATTTTTGCATGTAGTCAGCAGCAGAGCAGGCGATCAATATACACATATAAACTATGCAGCCTTTTAGATATATTCTTCCCCTAGCGCAATACTCGTACATACAGAGGCGGGAAAATAAATATGGACGTAATATTTTAAAAAGGATTCGCTATTTTTCTTTTGCTTATTTAATATTTGTTATATTTTTATGAAAGCCTTGCTCATTATCATTACTTTGTAAAAAGTTCGAAAATGTTTTATGAAAATGTTCAAAATTTTTA
>NW_016233693.1:0-1181 GCF_001687245.7 Rhagoletis zephyria | reverse complement strand
GATAAAAAATCCCAACAAGCCTTGTCGGGCAATAGATATTATATACCATCTTAAGGGCCTGTATATCCTTTTCTCAAATCATATTCGATGTTTGAAATCGGATCAAAAATAGTCATTCAAAAACTCATAAATCTACGAAATCCTATTTTCTGACCTAAATCGACAGATTGCGACCTCTAAATGACCTTTAAAAAATCTATAAAAATAGGCAATAATATTTCTCATAAAAACGAATAAAAATAGGGGTAGGGTTTGAAACTTCCAAAAAAAGCATTTTCGATGGGCACCCTAATATGTACATATGTATAATTATTATCTTCTTCTTCTTCTGGAATTTTGTTGGGAAAATTATTCTTAGTGTAAGGAAACACACCTTGACTTTTTAACTACACAGCTGGTTTCTTTGACAGCGTTTCAGGCCGCTATTTGGCCAAACGAGTTTTTGAAGCAAATCAAAGCAAATTAAAGTAAGCAATATTGGAAATGTTTGAAGATAATTTGCCAAGTTTTTAAATGCAGAAATTTTGTTTGCCTTATGTTTAATATGCTGAATTATCTGACGTGGCGTTACCTGGCGTTACGTTACTAAAATTTGCATTGAAAATATTTTTTGAAAGAATTTCTAACGGGAACACATCTAGCTCCCATACAACTGATTGTTAAGAGACATTGTTTTGCGTTATAACTCCTCCAATTAAGCAGGTAAAAAATTAGTATAGGTTCACTTTAACATATAGCACGCATACAATTTATTATTCAGATATGAAGTTAGAGTTATAGCGCAAAAACACATATCTGAGTAATCAGTTGTATTGGAGCTATATATTAAAGTGAACCTATTTCTATAATTTTAAGGGATAATTAAGGTAATATTAAAAAACTGTTATGTGCAAAATTTTAGTAAAATAACTTCAAAACCGAGGGAGTTATTTATAAGATAGTTAAAATTTAATCAAAGTTTCAAGTACCGTTATCTCGAAGACCGGAGCCAATCTGGTAAAACGGGGGATGCCATTGAATTTCGGACGTCCCATTTAAGTGGGTTCAACTTTCAAAATCTTTTCTAATAATCTACAACTTGCACAGCGTAATTTGAACCACGCTTATTGTTTTGTTTTCTATTTCAGCGATTTAAATGTTTATTCCTCATCTAACTTTTGAAGCACTTGATGAAAATGAAT
>NW_016233692.1:0-1181 GCF_001687245.7 Rhagoletis zephyria | reverse complement strand
TGGCGCTTTTACTTTATTGTTAATGTTGCGTTAATTTTTAATTGTTGTTCTTGCTGTTGTAGCCAATAACAACTGCTGTTATTAGTGCGCTGTCTGCTGCCTTTGTTTCTGGCCATGACTGAAGCGGTGTCAAGTTGTTGCAGATGTTGCATGTAAGCGACGAGCAGCCACTATTTACGGCAACACAATAGTGAAACGAATATGCGCGTGACTTTTTTGCAATGTACTCTTTCAACTAAAAACGTTGATAGTCTTATACATGAACTAGTTTCATATATAAAATTTGAGAACTAGACATAATTGTTTGCGCTATCATTTTTCGTAATTGAAAAACTGCTTGACAATATTTGGTAATTTAAAAATTGGACATAAAATTTTGGCCATTTTAAAACTGGGTATATGTATTTGTTTTTTCATTTAAAAAATGAGCTTAAATATTTGATAAAGCAAAAACTGGACATTGATTTTTGGGTTTTTAAAAACCTGACAAACATTTTTGGTCTTGTNAGATTGGAAATAAAATTTTGGTCATTAGAAAACTGGGCGTAAATAATTGGTCATTTATAAACATAACATTTCTTTTTGGTTGATTAAAAATTAAACATGTTTCTTTTGTCATTTAAAAACGGAGCATAAATATTTGGCAAACTAAAAAGTGGAAACTATTTTTTGGACATTTAAAAGCTGGACATATTTTATCATTTAAAAACTGAAGGATAATGAATGGTCAATCTAAACTTGGACAAAAATTTTTAGTAATTTGAAATCTGTTGCTAATTTAAGAACTGGGTATAACTTTTGTTTTCATATAAAAACTTAGCATAAATTTTTGATTATCTAAAAACGGAAAGTTTTCTAGTAGTATAAAAGTGAAGAGTTTTTTCTATAAAACCTTGGCATGCACGTTTATTGTAATCAAATAACTTGACATTAATTTTTGTCACTAAAAGAATGGGATATATTTTTTTTTATTTAAAACTTAGACAAAAATATTTGGTAATCTAAAAATTGGAAAATAATTTTTGATGATTTAAAATTTTTACACAAAATCGTGGATATTTAAAAATTAGACATAAAATTTCGGTAATTAAAAAATTTGACAAAAATTTCTTCATATTAAAAGAAGCAAACCAGTTTGGATAATTTAAAAGAATCACTCAATTTAATATTTCTAGACATTT
>NW_016233691.1:0-1181 GCF_001687245.7 Rhagoletis zephyria | reverse complement strand
ATAAATTCATTTAAAATACTTAAACAAATAGCGGTTATTAAACCGCACAGCATATGTACTGTACATGAATAAATAAAAACTTAAAAAAGAGTCGCGTGCTTAGAAATTCCAAAGCACGCCCGAAGAAACCACCCACCGAAATGAGAATGAGCAAAATGCGATAGAAGTAAGACACATAAATAATTTGAACAACAACAACAACAGCAAAGCGAGTGTTAAAAGACATAAAATTCTCAGCAGAGTTTTGCTATTTTACGATTGCTTTTAAGTGAGTCTGCGTCGATCATAAACTATCCATGAATGGGAATGTGAGAATTGAAGCATTCACTCAATGAGTAGCTAGAAAGGGAGCACAGTTAATTTCGGGTGAATCAGTGGCAACTTTGGTCGCTTGACTGCCGGCAACGAGCCTGATCGACAAACAGCCTCGACAAGTGTCAAAAATGCAATTTGAAGTTTTTAGCTTGGGCCATGGTTCTGCTTAGAATGCAGACTTCCCTGCTATTAAACAATTAAAAGCAATTTAACTCTTCCATTTTTTGCTTTCTTCAAGCGCTGTTCATGTAGCGAATGCAGTGTTTCTCAAAGCGGTACTCCGCTACTTATTTTGCTGGTAATTAGCTTTGATAAGACAGTGGGTTGAAAATAGTGTCAGGTATGTATGTATGTACGAGTACATAAATTGTAGATGATGAGTTCGGGAGTAACTAAGCGTAAAGTGACGCGATTTCTTGGTATTCTCAATTGGGTAATTCGAGCTGCCGACTGGATTGCACAACTCTTGTTTTGTTTTTTTTATAGTCGTTCCTTATAGATCTGGTGTTGTTTTTGTTTTGTGTTCAAAATTCGGTCGAACGCCATGATTTATGACTACACACTGTATGTCATGACCGGGGTGTGTACGCTATAATTAATAAATTATGTATTTGCTATTGTACCGCCACATCAGAAACGTACTCGCAGTAATCGATTGCTAGCGAACGTGTTAGAACGCTTATGGAAGTATCATAAAAATGAGGAAAGTAGTCATAAAATGCCCGAAATCTGCTGTCTCGTAAAAATGTTAAACAATTTTGCTAAAACATGGCATTGGAATTTGGGTTTGGAAACAAGGAACATATGTACGTACGTACGAGTAGAATGAGCTACCTCATTTTTAATAAATATTATGTCATCACGAT
>NW_016233690.1:0-1181 GCF_001687245.7 Rhagoletis zephyria | reverse complement strand
GCAATTGTAGCATTTTTTGCTGCTGGTATTGTTGGAATTCCAATGGTGATTTTGTCTGCCCTTCTCACCTTTGTTATTCGTACGCGCCTGAAGAAGTTGTTCTGCTGGATTTGTGTCTAATCGGTTACTTTCTTTTTGTCGAGCACCCTACTCAAGTAATTTTATTTTTAATGTTTCTAGGGCAGGTAATACATCGCGCGCTTCGATTGCAATAACGAAATTTTCATAGCTTTGAGGAAGGCTTGAGAACAATATTATAACCAGTATTTGTTCGTCAATTGAAACGTCAATTTGCGCCAAACTTTCGACGAACTCAGTAAAGCGGTTGATATGATCACTCATCTTGTCGCTGTCCGACTTACGGAGCTGGAGTAATCCTTTAAAGAGCATTATTTTTCTTGCCGGCCCTTTAGGTTGGTGAACTTCCCTTAGTTTTTTCCACGCCTGGATTGAAGTTTTACATGACTTTAGATGATTAACTTGACTAGGTTTCAAGCAAAGCAAAATTGACGCCAAAGCCTTTTCATCTTTCGTTTCGTATTCTAATGCCTGAACCGATGAGCCATCCTCCGGCTTTACGCACTTGCCACTGACTATGTGCCATAAATCACAATGAATTAGAACACTCTTCATTTGTATGCTCCATGACGAATAATTGGAGTCATCCAGCTTCTCAAACTGCATAATCGAATTCATGGTCATTACTTAATACTCAATATTTACCAAATTCGTTGGAGCCTCACACTGGGCCCATAACCCTGATAGCAAAAATAAAGACGCAGCAGATATTGTGGACAGATCCAAGTTGTCAGCAAGAAGAAAGATATAATTTATTGAAGTGCCTTATATACACAGATTAGGCAGGAAAAATGAGATGATTCCAAAATGCTTTAGATAAATGTTTAGTACATATTATGGTGTTGCCACATAACTCAACACATAGCAACTAACATTTTCATATAGTAGTTGAATGTAATTTCGATTCAGACTTTAGTGAGTAATCTCCCGAGTTTTCTGCAATGCTGAATTTCAAAAGAAAACGGGTTATGGGTCTTTCTGTATTACGGTAACGGTATACACCGCCTAATTACATAATGTCAAGGAGTGTTAAAAAAAACGCGATTTACTGAGTTCCTGCAAAATCAATGCAGGCCAAGCATATCGATGAGCCATAGAACAAT
>NW_016233689.1:0-1181 GCF_001687245.7 Rhagoletis zephyria | reverse complement strand
ATACGTGTAGACTCTCAAGTCCTATTGTAGCCTACTCCAGCACGCCACATGTGACAGACGCGTCAGAGGCGTACGCTCATTTTTGATGGCAGTGTCATGCAACAATTCAACATGCTGAGGCTTTAGCTGCCACAAAACAAGACAAAATGAAGACACAATTTTTAAAAGAGAAAAAAAAAATCGCTAACAAATAAGAGTGCATGAGGGTTCACATGAACGGGAAGGATATGCGTGGCAACAGGAAGTATCTATGTACCTACGTAGCTGCACAAATTATTCGCATCCAACTCATGCAAGCTCTTTGTTATTAACCAAAATGGAAGAGCAACAGTAATGACAGCATTGCTAAAATGCGAAAGCGTTGGTGCGGCAAGCTCATTGCACGGTTGCATGATTACGAGTATATAGCAGAGCTGTTGCGTGTCTGTGCAACGCATGCCACACGAATATGCCACTTTATTAACACAAATTTAAAGTGTGCAATTTTTATGGGCGACGTATATGCATACATACATACTTATGTAGATACTTACTAGTAGATACATATGTACGTCATATGTATTTGGTTTATCTTCGCCAAGATATTCGCATTTTCGGGCGAGAAAATATAAAATTATGTTGATAACGTTGGTGGAATGAGGTATTTTTCAGGGAGTTTTTAGAGCTTCATCTATTTTATGTACATATTTTTGTTAAGTGCTCCTATATCTTAAAGCATGCATTGCTATTTTTCACCACTGAAACTAGATCTTTCTCTATGTACTTAAAAAGATGCTAGTCGTTAACATTATTTTTTAGAAGAAAACGCTATATTCAAAATACGAGTATGTGGAAACTAAAATTGTTTGACTTAGGCACATAAAAAAATTATATGGATTTTCAATTTGCTAAAAACATTTACGAATCGTTATTCTTTAATCACATAGTCCCCTCTATAGTCAAATGATCAGATCTCTCAGTACTAGGTACTACCGAATGACCTCACACCTCCTTCTCTCCCCAATTTACTACCGCATAGTGTGAAGATTGTCCCCGTTAACTTCGTTATAGATTCTAGATCCTGACCCTCTCTCAGTTGGGGAACCAGCAGTAACCATTCAACAATCTGTAAGTCTGGGCTCAGCATTGGTCGTAAGGCAGCACTCCACTTCAAGGAACGCTAGATTCTAGCCGTTAGACTG
>NW_016233688.1:0-1181 GCF_001687245.7 Rhagoletis zephyria | reverse complement strand
GTTATCTATTTTATTTATGTTATACCGACAATTTTTATACGAAGGCGAAATCGTCAACCGTTAAGTTTTTGTTATACGAAAACCATTTCAATATCTCAGATGAAATTTTTTTTTTTACCGATATTTGGATATTTTTCTAGATATATTTTATCTGTTTTAAAAATTTTATGTTATTCTTTCTTTCTTATCATTGATCAAAAAACGCAAGAAAAGTCACTTTATAATTCAGAGAGCAGATGAACTTGAACGATTTTNAGTTCAAATATTTAATTGAAAAGCTCACGCTATGAGTAAAAATTAAGGCGAATTCATACAAGGTAGTAGGGTCAGCCCAAAAACAAAGAATTACACTAAAAAATTATACACTCAATGACATCAGAACAAAACAAATTTACAACAAACACTTCATTTTGACAATCAGTACAACTGTAACGAAAATCTAACTTCGCCGACAACACCACCTTATATGAATTCGCCTTGAATAAAAATTAGTGAAAAATTGAGCCTTAGCTGAACGAAACCTTTTTCAGCTACAAACTCTGCAATTCTGAAAAATGCAACATTGAAAATTGGTAACAAAATCCTTACCAGGCTTTGGATTATATTTATAATTTAGACTGGAAAATTAAATAAACGATGAAACTCTCGTCAATAAAATGCCGACTCAATTCGAGAATTTAGTAGCAACTTATAAAAAATGAACATCAGTTTCAAACTCCATTGAAAAATTACTACAAATTTAACTGAAATCTTTGACACAGATAGATAGTAGCATCATTAAGCTAAACTTATGCTGGATTTCCACTAGGCATTAACTGGCAAACATTTTAATGACAAATTGCATTGCATTGTGCATTAAGGAATATTTTTGGCTTTGCATTAGAAAAATAGTCATTCAATTCATTTCCGCATGGCAATTTTAAAATACTTCTAATTTTTTCTCATTTTAAGGCCTAGTGGAGGAAATTCGGCATTAGAAATACCAAAAAATTCTGAATCTTACACGTTTTTTTGTATCACAACTTATGCCGAATTTCCACTAGGCATTGAAATGGCGAAAAATGTGTGCTATTTGATAAATGCCTTGTGGAAACGAATTTGGTGAAAATTTTTCATAGCATAGTGGCGCAGGTATTTTTGAATGCCCAACTTTGTCATTTAAATTTAATGCCTAGTAGAAA
>NW_016233687.1:0-1181 GCF_001687245.7 Rhagoletis zephyria | reverse complement strand
ATCGTCGGTTAGCACCACCAACAAATGTTAATGTTATCGCGATAGGCGGCGAAATGGCCAATAAAGCAATGCCTCTTTAAAATAAAGTCAAAACGCCCACAAAGCCATAAATTGAACTGTTAATCAGTTCAAACATAATTTAATGCTATTTGTATGGCAGCAGCAACAACAACAACAGCAGCAGAGACTTGAATACATTTGAAAAAAAAAACAATAAAAAAATTACAAAATTCAAAGTGAGAAGCAAAAGCATAAAACTGCAGCAGCGCAAAACCAAACGTTTATAATTTCAAAAATAAAAAAAAAGCAACCACAATTTACCGCCCAAAAATGCCAAGAACAGCAGGCAAAAAAAAAAATAAAAATTATGAAGCAAAGTGATAAAAGCAAAGCAGACGACGACGACCCCAGTCCAAGAAATGAAGCGCAAAATGGCTGTGAAAATACGGCAAATAATCAGAATGTGAAATAGCAACAACAACGCAAATACAAAACAGAAATGATAATAATAATGAAAATAACAAGGCTGTCCGCGCAGATATGTACACTTTCCTCTTTGTTGTTGTACGGGTCCGTAAAGGCATAAAAATTAAAACCAAATGATGAGTTAGTGATAAGAAGCAAAACAGACAGACAGACAGACAGACAGACAAACAAAAAGCAGCGGCGTTGGAGTCTTAAGAGGAGTATGATGTGAAATGAGTTAAATGCAGTGGGAGAAAAACTGGCGTCCCGAGTGGTAAAATGGGGAGTGCGTGGCGCGCAATCGCTGTGAGTTGCAGTAGGCAAGTTGGCTGGTTACAGCTGAGGCAAGTGGCGTGCGAATTGGCGGTTTTCGTTTTTTGCTGCTATGGCTGACGGTCCGCCGTACGATGCTTTATGCCTTGGCCTCTTCTCGCCTTTTTATTAGCGTTTATTATTTTCGGTTTCTTCTTCTGCTGCTGCCAATATCATCCTCTGTGTAGCCCCACACAACCAGCATGCAAGAAGTGTATCAATCTCTTAATCAGATTGCATGTCCACTAATTCGTTCGAGCGAGCCGCACTAAGCAGCGCTGAGGCAGCAATTGCTGGCCATTTGTTGTGTTTTCTTTTATTTCAAGCGATTTTTTTTTGTTGATTAGTGATGTGCTGGCATGGCAATGGCAGTTGAAATACTAGCGCAACAGCAGCTGCAGAGT
>NW_016233686.1:0-1181 GCF_001687245.7 Rhagoletis zephyria | reverse complement strand
CCTAACTTCCTCCGAGAGGGCCAGGGTAACACCGCTCAGGGAAGGAAGTAGCACCTGGACGGTTTTAATTTTATTTTTGAAAAGAATCATGACTGTTTTCCCTGGATTGACACCAAGGCCAGATTCCTTGGACCAGGTTTTCACAACGCGTAAGGCGCCTTGGACCAGATCACATAGAACTTGGGGGTGCTTACCTACCGCCGTCAGGGCCAGATCATCAGCGTAGGCAACTACCTGACAGTCTGTAGCTGCGATAGCAGAGTATTCACCGTTAGATTTCACAGGAGTGCGGGGTGCCGCGGTTTGCATGCCTTGTTACCGATACCTCTCCCATCTCCGAGTATATAGTTCTGCAGCCTAGAAGCCGATGAACAAATTCTACCAGAGGGTACTCCAGACCGAGGTTAGTTAGGGCGCGGAGAACAGCTTCTGGGAGAACATTATTGAAGGCACCCTCGATGTCAAGGAATACGCCTAATGCATATTCCTTAAGCGCTAATGCCTTTTCAATGGTGCTGACAATACCATGCAAAGCTGTGTCTACAGACCTGCCTTTCCAATAGGCATGCTGACAGTTAGATAATTTACTTAAATCAATTTCTTGTCGGATCTTCCCGTCCAGTACTCTTTCCAGAACCTTCAGGAAGAAAGATGTAAGGCTAATCGGTCGAAAGTCGCTTGGCTTCATGTGGGATGGTCTGCCGCCCTTGGGAATGAACACAACCTTCGCCAGTGTCCATCCCTTGGGTATGAAGCTAAGTCTGAGACAAGCCTTATAGATTGGAACAAACATCGGACATAGAATGTCAGACGTTGCCCGAAGTTCGGCAGGGAAGATGCCGTCCATGCCTGGAGATTTGTAGGGCTGGAAGGACCTTATGGCCCAATCTACCCTTTCTACATCAATAAAATCTATGCATTCTAAGGAGGGTCCAGAAATTGTGCGAGCGACGCCAGGCTCCTCAGTACACCCTGGAAAGTAGGCGCTCATTAGAACCTCAAGCATCTCCTATTGGGATGATGTTCAGTCGCCATTCGCCTTCTGAATAAACATTGGGTTCGTCGGATTTTTGGCAAGCACTTTTCACAAGCGATTACCCTCCGATTGTCCCTCTATGCTATCACAATAATCCTTTCCTGGTGGCATTCTTAAATTTCTTTAAGGCTGCTTTGTAAGCAGG
>NW_016233682.1:0-1181 GCF_001687245.7 Rhagoletis zephyria | reverse complement strand
GGTCTCTGAGGCAGTTTTACAAAAAAATACGGGTTTTCTTTTTTCCATTTAGAAAAATCGTAGTGGTGGGAGCTTAACATTAAAATCATTTTCTTCTACCCTAATGTATATACATACATTCATATGCACATACATACATCTGCCTTCAACTTGTCTGGTTCAATGCATTCCTGCACACGTTCACTGTCATTATTCGTTTCATTTTTTGAGTTGTTGTGTTTTTTTTTTGCTTCATTAGTTACGTCTATTGCTATTTTCGTTTGGTTTTGCTTTTCTGTATTGATTTTATTTAATTTTTCTTTATATTAAAAGTATTTAACATTTCAATGTTTTCGAGGTAACCCAGTGACTAATGTGGGCATTTCAATCAAATTGTCAATTTCTGGTGAAGAGAATAAACTTTTCAGCAGTAACATTTACTGTTCGTGTTATTACAATTTCTTCCGCACTACTTTTCGCTTCAAGCAGAGATCGTCATGATGGTCACTAGCGTGATACCGTTCAAATAAAATAACAATGACTATTGCTATCGAAACAGTGCAGAGAAAGCTTGACTTTTCCTTGATGGCCTCTGAAGACTTACAAAGCAGCTGGTAAACGAATCCAACGACGGAAACGGAAAGGTCATACCCGAAATCATTTCAACAATCTACGATCCGGTCCAGGCGCTACGCGGAATAAAGACGCTTCAGAAAGAACCCCCAACTAGATAGCGAATATTTGATTTTCTTCTTCTAGTAGAAACACTAAATACTAAATAAATCCTAAACACTAAATACTAAAAAATCCGCTTACTCCAGTAAAAAAACTGATACAAATTAACTTATACCAAAACTTTCAACATTATCTACACACCACTATTTACTATTTAATAAAAGCTTAATAAAAGCTATTACTTTTCAGATAAAAAAAAAAATAGTTTCTTGTTCTAAAATTTTAATTTAGCAAGCTTATGATATCTAAAACTACAAATATAAAATTTCAGAATGCCCAATTTTTTTTATTTCAATTCATTTCAAAATTTCAATAACTTTACTTGTAACTAAACGGTTAAACATTAAAAAAAAAACGTGTCCGGTCGTTTACAAGATTATCCAAACGTCTTTTCAAGTATATTTTTAAGGAAATCTTCATGCCAAAATTGAGCGAAAACCATATAAATACGAAACTATCGACGATAT
>NW_016233681.1:0-1181 GCF_001687245.7 Rhagoletis zephyria | reverse complement strand
TAACGGAAAAATTCACTAAGCTACAGAGAGCTGCGTGCATTCCCTTTACGGAACAGCTACCCTAATTAAAGACCGTGAAACTCTACTCAATCTCCAGCACAATATGCTGTCACAAAGAACTTAGGATGTTTCATTTTTCGAAATCTTTCACATTTTTCGGGTATATTTTGTGATCTTTTCGGGACACATTTTTCTTTGGTTTTGGAATTTTTTGTGGATTTTCGGGAACTTGTGGGAGTTGTCCCCGACTTTATGTTTTGAATTTTTCGGGACATTTCTGCATACATTGGGGTATATTCATTGTCAAAATAAAGCCGATTCTAAAGTTCTTTGCAGCTTTTTTGAAAGATACTCCATTGGAAATTATGTCAACTGCAACTAACTTTAGAGTCGACTTTATCTTGACTATGAATAGGCCTAATTTTTTTCGAAATTATTCTGCATTTTGGAGGGAATTTTCCTTTTCAGTACACTCCGTTTTTTTATTTTAAAAAATATTTCCAAACTCTTAGATTTCGTGTTGTTTTTTGTGATTTCGAATGTTTTTTCGGCATTTGGTGATTTTTCTGTATTTTGTCGGGACTTGTCGGATACTTTGTGGGTTATCTTTATCTTTGACGATTTTCTTGAAACTTTCTGCAATTTTCATGGGACTTATTCCTCGGGATTTTATAGTATAGTAATTTTTCGAGACTTCTTTCGATTTTACGCTACTTTTTTGTATCTTGCCAAGAGTTTTCGATTTTTCGACAAACAATTTTTTCGGGGGGTTTTTTTTTGAGACTTTCTGCATTTTAGTCGGGATTTACTGGGATTGTGGGACATTGTGCGGAATAAAAAAAATATCTAAATTTTATTTTACCACACAGGGAGAAAGCTTGAAGTAATCAGTAAATCCAGTCAATAAAACCATATCTATATATTATTTCGCTACGCTAAAACTTTCTTGCAGGGCATGTATGAAGGTGAGAACATAAGGTTGCCTCGCGTTTCATACAAAAATAAAATAAAACAAAAAATTGGTGCCGCTCTAACGTAAATCACAAATATTGGTCTAGGTTATGATTACTATTAGTCTAAATATGAATTTAGGCTAAGTTTATATATAATCGTGTGCTAGAAAATTTTAAAAATAGTTCTAAGGGTCCGTTTTTCATATACATATAAATATTTTTTTTTTT
>NW_016233680.1:0-1181 GCF_001687245.7 Rhagoletis zephyria | reverse complement strand
TAGTAAAATTGCATACTTAGTTTTTCCGTCTGACGTAAGGATTTTTTTTTAAAGGGCTATAAAATTTAAAAAATATTATTATTTCAAAAAATTATTTAAAAAATTCAGCGCAATGTAGGATAACAATAAAAGTGTCATATAAAAGAAAAAAATCTGTAGAATTATAACAGAATAAATTTTTGGTGCATAAGGACGAATGGGTACAGAAAATTTCCTTTACAAATTATGTCTTTAATATCCTTGAAAATTTGTAATATTTTTTATTTTTATTTTTTTTTTGTTGTTTGAGGACTAATATACGCACGACTTCATCATCGAATTTCGTCCTGCAGTTTTTATTAACTTAAAAAGATAAAATTTATAAAAAGCGGATTTTCAATATCTATTCGTCCTTGTAAACCAAACAATTTTATTTTGGAGGTTCTCTCATTTGATACCCATGTTGTTATTCCAAATTGCACTGATTTTTTTCAATAACTTTTTGAATTAATCGTATTTTTAAAATTTCAAAGTCCTCTGAAAAAAATTCTGGCGTCAGAGTGAAAAACTAAAACCGCAGTTTTACTATATTTGGCCCATACTTTGGTGAGTATGTCGATTCTTTCGTGTGTTTTGATTTTTTTTTTTTGTTTTTCTCGCACGGCGATATATAGGTTTCAGTAAACCAAATTCATAAAATTCAACCCGCGGCAAGACAATTATATTAGGCATACTAACGCCATAAAATACAATAGTTGCTTAGTACTTTACAACAAAAGCAAAAAAAAAATCCAACTCACGAAGGAGCTGGTTGTTAAATTGCAGTTCTTGTTTTTATTAGGCTTTGATCTTTTAAGTTTACGCTAACCCATTTCGAAGTAGACAGCACACCTGGAAATTTCAAACAACTTTCTGAAAATTTTGGAGCTGACTCGTAAATTGACAGCTCAGCTCGCAAAAGTAAAAAGAAGAATATGTTCGCAGCACATCACTATTTTTTGGCAGTGACTGTTGCCAGCGGGGAGCAAAGTTCTCGAAATTGAAGCTCATCAAGACGTACTTAAGATATATTATGGCCCAAGAAACATTCAACGCTTTAGATATCCTATCTATCGAAAACGAGATTGCCACTCAGACCGACTTGTCCAAAACAATCAAAAAATTTGTTTTGTAACTGATATTTGAAGTTTTTGATTATAACA
>NW_016233679.1:0-1181 GCF_001687245.7 Rhagoletis zephyria | reverse complement strand
GCTAGCGGTAAACCGCCTGTAGGACGACCTATAAAATGGATAAACATGTCTTTACAGCACTGTTCTAAAAATTATACTCCAAACTGAAAACTCAAGAGTTAAGCTCAACCACACAGTTTGCACATAAATTTGTTTCAAAATAATAAACTGATAAAGTACCCTGCAAACCAAAGTTCCCGAAATCTTTACGCACACTTCCATTCTTTTACGAAATTTCGGAAGAAAATCGGTGAAGAAATGAAAATAATGCTGCTAAGTGAAGAATTTCTTGCAGACTTTTTTCAGAATTTTCTTTATTTTTCGTACAGAAATTTCTTTACGAGTTCCTGTCAACCACTTCATATAATGTTCTTTGAAGATTCGGAAAAAAATCGTTACATAAATCAGATACTCCTAAAGATTTCGTTAAGATTTCGGGAACTTTGGTTTGCAGGGTTTAGAAAATTCGGCAAAAAATCGAATTAAATCTTAACGAATTCTTTAAAATTTCTTTACAATGCAGAATAATCTGAAAAAATGGTTTGCAGGGTATATACATATCTAATATTGTATTTTCCCTGCAAACCATTTTTTTTCAGAGTATTCTGCATTGTAATGAAATTTAAAAAAATTCGTAAGATTTAATTAGATTTTTTGCCGAATTTTCTAAAATGAAATAAATTACGCACACTTCCATTCTTTTACGAAATTTCGGAAGAAAATCTGTGAAGCAACGAAAATAATGCTGCTAAGTGAGGAATATCTTTCAGATTTTTCCCAGAATTTTCTTTATTTTTCGTACAGAAATTTCTTTACGAGTTCGTGTCAACCACTTCATATAATTTTCTTTGAAAATTCGTAAAAAAATCGTTACAGAAATGAGATACTCCAAACGATTTCCTTAAGATTTCGGGAACTTTGGTTTGCAGGGTTGTACCAACAAATCCGGCTTGCGTTGATGCACTGCAAAATTAAAATATTTGTTTTGGTATAGTAAAGTAGTGTTTGGCGGCCACCACAGCCGAGTGAATTTGTGACAAACCTCATATACCTAATTCATCTGCTATTTAAGATGTGTTTTCGTATTCTCCAGCAAAAAATATCCAGTAACCAAATTTCGGAGAGTAAGTCAATATTTACATCCAATGAGTGAATATATGCAAGAAAGTACGAAAACGCAAAACCAGCAAGAAGTTGCTAGT
>NW_016233678.1:0-1181 GCF_001687245.7 Rhagoletis zephyria | reverse complement strand
TGGCTCAAAATTTACTGTAATGCTATATCTTCTTTATCGAATTTTTAAACGAATGAAAAAATCATCAAATAAAACTGCGTATTTGATTGAAAATCTCACTTTTTTCGACTTTGACGACAAAATGCAAATGGGGTCGCCTGTAGCACTAATAATTTTCATTGANTTGATTGGGAGATTTTTTCATGAGATATTGAAGAAAAGCTACGAAAAGTACCAAGAAACACTTTTTTGAAAAAATCCATTCATTGTCCGATAATTTTAAAATAACGGATAAAATGCGGGACAAATGCAGGACACTTGGAAAAAAGCAGTGCATTTTCAGGTTTTTCAGGTTTGGAAAACTACGCAGGACCTACCTTTGAAAAACAGAACGGATGGTCACCGTAAATATAACATACATTCCTTATCCCATTTAAGGGCCGGTTGCTCAAAGCCGGGTTGACAGTAATCCCCGGTTAAACATCGTTATCGACGTTACCGACACCCTGTCATATGTATGGAGTCGAAAACGTTGATAATGATGTTAACAGATGATTAGTGTGAACCAGGCTTTAAGCAAATGGCCTTTAATTTGAAAACGTATGCAGAGTCATTTACTTCTATGAACACCTCGTGCTTTAGGTATGTATATCAGCCACGAAGTTCCAGCAGGAGTATGTTTTAAATATACACATTTGTAGTAAACTTTCGATTTACATACAGGTCCCGATTGGTTATTAAACAGTTTTTATACCTGTGCGGAGCTGAACAAAAATCTGAGGGGGGAGCGTATGAAAAGTTGCTAGTGAGAAAAGGAAAGCAAATTTGCGCCGAAAATGTCGACTCAGAAAAAGAAAATCGGGCCAAAGATGATTGTTTCGTTTCCGAAGCGTCTTGCGTCCTTTGCGTGTGTGCCGAAAATTTATTTACACTTTTATTTATTTTACACAGTTTTTTTTTTGGTGTAAATACCATCTTAGTGTTATCAAGTACCCGTGAAATGAGTTCAAACCTGAATTTTAAAAGTGCCTAATAATTAGCTACCAGTTTTGAGCATAAATTTGCAAAAAAATGTTTGCGGTCACACATTTGTTGTGCGCTTTTACTTTTGTGACACAAATTAAACGACTTCTTCCTTTACTGAGAAGTTTTGACCAAGGAATGAAACCGATTCAAAATAACGTTCCGGTTTGGGTCTCGGT
>NW_016233677.1:0-1181 GCF_001687245.7 Rhagoletis zephyria | reverse complement strand
GCAGGTCCAAGATCTTCGTCGTTTTGTTGTCAGGCCATAGTTTTCTCCAAATTCATCCAAACCGGCTCCTGCCTTCGCACTGGTGTACTTTCTCGTGTAATTTTCCAATATTTTAGTATTTTTCGCTGCATATTATCAAAATTAATTTTACGCTGGGGGTGCAGTTACAGTTTCTCGACTATCCTCAATTTGTGTTCCTGGTCTACGCTCCCATACCCTGTGTAAGACACAATCGACTTGTGACAGAAATAGTGGGACTTTTTTTGAGATCACACCGATGTATTCGATATGAAAATCTATCTAAAGTTAGCACCGTCTCTGTCTTGGCGAAAAAGCCTGCCTAAAGCAGATTATGCGCTGAGCCTCAAACCCATCACTAAAAGCCCACATCTAAAGAAATGACCAGGTAAACTTCGTATGGTTTCAGAATTCGCATTAAGTTGAGTTCAACAACTACAGCCTATTTTGTGCGCCCGTTCTGAAGGAGAGGGGTACAGTGAGTTCAGAAGAGAAACTCTAGTAAGCACCTGAAAGAAACATGCAAGCGCTTCCCCTGCTACTTAGGATTCTATAATTGTGCTTGCTGTCTTACACGCCAAGGTGAACAAGGATAGTACACAGGGTTACGGGGCATGCCATACGTTCACTTTTTTAATGTTAGTTCAAGGTTCCGATGTTTTTATTGATTTTAGTTAAAGGGTTTGTAATTAATAAAACTCACCAATAAAACTTGAGCCAAGTTCTGACAGTTAAAAATAACTGGACATCATTAAAAAAAATGTATGGAAACTATTCTAATTTTTTTTTTAACTATGATGTCTTTTTAGCTATTCAGAAAGGTATAATACTAACACAAATTCTCATTCCTTTGTTCTTAGATGCTGCCCCGTTTCTTCAGCCGCGTCAAGTTTTTTTTGTTTTAAGACTTTCACAATATCGTTCGGAGTCATCTCAGTGTTTACGAGGCATTTCATTTTAGCTATCCAAAAAGATATGGGATTCTAAGAATAATGGAACTGAATATCCTCAGCAAACAGTAGACAAATGGTTTCTGACAGAGCCATTGTTATTTTGGAATTTTCCAAGCATAAAATTCTAAATTCTCTTGACCCAACATGTTTGGTTTATTGAGCGCGTGACATGCGCCGCCTCCCCCTTTCCCCCCCCCCCCCCCCCCCCCC
>NW_016233676.1:0-1181 GCF_001687245.7 Rhagoletis zephyria | reverse complement strand
TACAGCTCATCGTTCCATCGTCTGCGGTACTCGCCGTCGCCAACGCGAGAAACTATTGACACTAAATAAATCTCCAGTAAGCGCTCTTACCGGCGTCATCACAGGGCACTGTGCTATAGCACCAATGCTTCGTCGATTTCGTATACCAGCAAGCTCCCTCTGCAGAAGTTGTCGGGATGAGGATGAAGAGGAATCGATTAACCACTTCTTATGTTAATGCCCAGCTCTCCGGAAAAGGCNTGAAGAGGAATCGATTAACCACTTCTTATGTTAATGCCCAGCTCTCCGGAAAAGGCGTCTCAAGCATTTTTAGTCCTCGAGCTATGTGTATGTAGTGTCCTTTCAAAAGAGTTACAACTCAAAATTGGGCATTTTTGAGATTATGCGCCAAAAATGTACGCAGACCTTTCAGCAAAACATGGAGCAAATTTTTAAAGTCACCCTGCCCATATGATTATCAAGTGCTCAGAAATAGCTTTTCGCATTTTCTGACACAACGTATTATGTAAATACGATTCGATCCATAGATCGGTTCTCAACATGGAGAGTTTTCACATTTAGGGGATTCACAAGACGTGTTAACCGTCGTAAAATCTTAAGCTTAACACTTGTTTATGTAAAATAGCGGTTAAAATGGTTGGGGGGTTGGCTAATTATATATTCTTTATCAGTTTAAAAGAATTTCGGTTTAGTTAGAAATCCCCTAAAACCATTTTAATTAAAAAAGATGTTAACCTTAAGATTTTACGACGATTAACACGTCTTGTGAATCCCCTAATTGAAACTATTATTTCATCAAGATGATGAAATTCATTTAGAAACCGTTTGCCTTCACTAGAGATCACATTGACTCCAGATTGTGAGAGAGAGCTGATATTGCTTATAGACAGTGATTTCTATGTGTGATGAAATCTATTGCATAAATAATGGGGCTAGTTATTAAGCCCCTTCACAGAACAGCATAAAATCTCTGCGTAACTATCAAATGTCCTCTTCCAACAAACTACATACTGGCGACACGTCACTCAAATCTTCAAACGTTTGCGCGATGATAAAAAAGAAAAACAAAAAAGTTAAACCAACAATCAGATCGTATTTCGTCAGCATATTAAATCATGCTGAGCTACGGGTAAACGTTAGAGGCCAGCGATAGTTAAAGAGAAAGAAAACAAACAAAAAAA
>NW_016233674.1:0-1182 GCF_001687245.7 Rhagoletis zephyria | reverse complement strand
AATAGGCAAAAATTTAAATTCTATACAACATTTTCGCCCTATTTCATATTAGATCAATTCTCATCTGTACGGTAAATTATATCATTTATGATGGCATAAGTATTCATACTTTTTTATCGAACAAAATATGACATACATAGGATATATAGGTATATATATACATACATTTTCAGAGAACGTAAATAAAATTTTGAATTCAAAAATACATAGTTGGACTCCTCGTCATTTTAATGGCGTACCCTTTTGATCTTTTGTATTTACAGTCTTCCATTCGCTTATTTAATATTCATAATTTTTTTATAAAACCATGGCAAATTATGTAACGAAAAACATTAAATGCCGATGTTCAAATTTTTTACAGATTAAAAAAAGTCAACTAACGGGTGAGCTATCTTAATTTATCTTAATGACCTATAGTCAATAAGTTAATAACATATTTAGAAAAATTTCGTGTATGTAGCTTTGTAGCCTATGCAATTTTAGTATATCTAATAAAGTGGGTGGTTAAAATGGCCACAAAATACCGTTGTGTTTTGACAATTTTTTTTTTTGTTCTTCGGGACTTCTAGTGGTTACTTTTGCAAACGAAATACTAAAAGCAAGTATACATATATTACATTTACTTAAAGAAGTTTTTCTTTTGCAATGGGTATTAATTAAAAGGAAAAATTCTGTAGAATATAAAAAAAGTTTTATTTTTGGGTGCACCAGGACGAATAAGTATTGAAAATGTCCTTTCAAAATTTTATCCTCGAATATCCCTGGTAATTTCCAACATTTATTTCTGAAAAAATATATATATCACAAGGACAAATATCCACATTTCGTCTTTCTAACTTTATTAGNTCCTCGAATATCCCTGGTAATTTCCAACATTTATTTCTGAAAAAATATACATATCACAAGGACAAATATCCACATTTCGTCTTTCTAACTTTATAGATACAAAAATTTTACACTCCTCTTTATAAGGTATTGATAGTTCAATAAACATAAATGAAGATACTGGAATCATTAATATGGAACCATGTATGCACTCGAAAAGATCAGACTGACCGTGTGATGTACGGTTTAAACACTTTAATTGTTTTGTATACAAGAGTGTAGCCAGCCTTTCACCTAGAGGCAGGAGTTTATAATTAAATTTTTATTTTTTTTTTGTGTATATAAATGGAAATCTTT
>NW_016233673.1:0-1182 GCF_001687245.7 Rhagoletis zephyria | reverse complement strand
GGCAACTCTTTAAAGAATATAAACCTCTATTGTCTTTAGGTCAAGCTTTCCTCGAAGTATACACATATGTATCTATATTTTTGGGTACTTAGGCTATGCGTTGTGATCCGAAAGTAACATTTATTATGGATGCAGCCTTCACTCTGCGAAATGTGAGTGTATTTCCGGCATTAAATGCTATGGCATTTCAGGAGGCCATTGTTCACTTCATTATTAAATATTCCGGTTTTAGGAGAGGAGATTGAAATTCACAGTTACTTAATTCTTGAGGCAATTAGGGGTGCTAGCTACTGGTTATCAGTAGCCCGTTGAACCTAGTCTACTCCGCCAATTTCCAGCCATAGCTTGGGGTCACTTTAGAACTTTAAAGTACATCTCATTCAAATTCTACTTCTAAACGTTACAAAGATTTGCTAGCATAAGAAAATAATAAAAGAGAGTTCAGTATATGGAAATAACTGACTGCTGCTTTCTCTGCCACATTCTAATACACAAGCGAAGTCTGACATTTCACACTACCAACTTATCTAACATTCAAAATAATTTGGCAACTCTCGCAATAACCCTTTCGCAACGCGCACACAAATATTTCGACAGTGGAATCCAGTCAAACAGCCACGTACGTGCTGATGCCGCGCATATCGGCCAACTAAAAATAAATTTTAATATGGGATATAGGTACATTTGTACGAGTATGTGTTATGGCTAGTGCTGAGCGGCAAAAGCTAAACGCAGTAAACAAATACGAAATAGTGCAAAGGCGAAAACCACAGAGTTGCAGATCATGTGACCACAGACAGTTAGCAGTTGAAAGCGAAGTCGCGAATACAAAGTGGTAAAGTTCAATTAGGCATAAATGAAAATTTACTGCAGTTTCTGGGATGCATATGTACATATGTATTTAATTTTATTCGCCATGCAGCAAAATTACATGTCGATGTTGTTGTCTATGTGCATTAGGCATCGGAATATTTCTAAATTCATGGCGGGCGAGTGAAATTATGCAGAAAATTAAGGGAGTCACCCACCGTACAAAATATTTATCGGAAATAATGTTTATTTTTCTTAGAAAACTGTACCTATTTGGCTTCCACGCGCCACAGAAGTGGAACTTTTTTACCCGTATAGCTCACCATATCGAGTCCTAACCGCCAAAATAACGTAAGCGACATTTTTTTCAAA
>NW_016233672.1:0-1182 GCF_001687245.7 Rhagoletis zephyria | reverse complement strand
CTTTTTGAATAAAGTTCAGTTTGGATTCAGTCTTGCAACAACACACCAACCAATTGTTTGGTATCAGTCTTGCAACAAGACATACGTTTTAAATTATTTTTAAAACGTATACCGGGCTCAACAAAAGTTAATTGGCGCCCAACGTGGCCGCCCGCGATAAGTGTCGGTCAATTAAATAACAAGTATCCTCGCCGGAGGAGAAAACGTAAAAAAAAACTATAAAATAAGTATCCTCACTGGAGGTGAAAAAAAGTGAAAAAACTCATAAAAAGTATCCTCACTGGAGGAGAAAAAAAGTGAAAAAACTCATAAAAGTATCCTCACTGGAGGAGAAAAAATTAAATATTTAAGTATCCTCACCGGAGGAGAAAATAAATAATAAAAAAACTTAAAAAGTATCCNGAGAACTAATAAAAGTATCCTCACTGGAGGAGAAAAAAATTAAATATTTAAGTATCCTCACCGGAGGAGAAAATAATTAATAGAAATAAAAAAAAAAACTTAAAGAGTATCCTCACTGTAGGAGAAAAAAGTTAAAAACTTTAAATATCCTCATTAAAGAAGGAAAATTTAAACAAAGACTGTGATGGTAAAAATCAACAACAAAGTGCGTGGAAATAGATAAATAACTCAACATCAAAATCAACAACAAGTGACCGTGGAAATAGATAAATAACTCAACTTCAAAATCAACAACAAGTGACCGTGGAAATAGATAAATAACTCAACATCAAAATCAACAACAAAGTGACCGTGGAAATAGATAAATAACTCAACATCAAAATCAACAACACAGTAGTAGCAGAGTATAACAACGGTGGAAAGAAGACCAGTAAATCAATAACAGCAGTGACAGCAACAAGGAGCTGAAGCAGTAAATTAATGTAAGAATTATTTATTCTATTCTATATTTTTGTATTATAAAAATTTTAAATGACGGACGCTCTACCACCTGACTTTGACTACGACGAAATAGATAGAATAGTGAAAAAAACAGAAGAGAATTCTGACGAATTCAAGGAAAAAGTTTTTAGAGAAAGAGATCTATTTGATGAAGGTAGTGATGAGGGAAGAGTAAAGTGTATGGAAGCGGTATTTAAATATATAGGAAAGAATAAGAAAGCCACATAGCTGATTATTATAATAGAGAGACATTAGAATCAGAAACGGTAGCAATGATTC
>NW_016233671.1:0-1182 GCF_001687245.7 Rhagoletis zephyria | reverse complement strand
ATTTCTACGATGCCTGCTTAAGCATTTACATATGTATATACAAAAAAAATTAATGTTAGGAATTATTAATTAGGGGATCGACAGCATATGGATATGGCGCAAGAAATTCCTTAACTGAAATAGTTTCAGTTTAGTGCTCGCTCGCGCCTGCGCAGTTATGAAAAGTCGAAAAGGTTTTTGCTCGGGGCATCTATGTACATATACATGTGCGAATGTCCCGCTTTTTTGCATAATTACAGATATTGCAGTTGCAAGATATTTCCATTTCTTTTCGCTTTCCATTTTTCTTTAGAGATTCCTGTGTAGGTTTTCATTTGTAAAACTAAATTAATTCATTTACAATATATAATATAATTGTACTACATACAAAAATCTATGTATACGTGTTAGTTAGCGTCGTGTATCATCGTAAGGGACGAACGATTGGTTTTTCAACTTTTATGATTTTCCGTAATTAGGATAAATGAAATAAATGATATGAGAAGCCAAAAGCAACTAATGGCGTATTAAATGTGTTTTTAGGTAAAAAAAAAAATTCAATAAAAAATAGCAAACTAGTAAAATATTTACGTGTCGATTTTTAAAATCATCTTTTTGAGACCAAATCATTGTGGGTTATTTTTTGTGTTTATCGAAAACTTTTTTTAAGAAGTTTTACGCTAAATGCCTTACTCACTAATATGTACACACGCATACACACATACGCACACTAATGTGGTAGTTAATTTTAAATTTGTCTTCTTTTTTATCTTTTGTTTTTAGTTAGTAGTTTTGCTATTATTTTTGTTTTTCCCTTTGTTAGTAGTTCCCTTTCACGCAGCTAAAAATTATGCAATTTTCATATATACAGTGCTAAATCGGTTTGTGTTTTTCATTATTTTTGTATGGGGTGAGAGGCCACGCTAGCGGCGGCAATTCATGGGCACAGCACTCAGTACGAAATTTCATTATAGTTCCTGCTCTCTTTCACTTCTCTCCCTCTCACTGGAATAGTGGCTGGGCGTAATTTAGTTGGTTCTTAGCCATGCCGCCAACGCCAATTCCACCACCGCCACTGCAGTACTGCTGCTAGCTGTGCCTACGGCGCTAAAGCAGCTTTTCCATGTACGCATGTAAGTATTCATTAAGGCGCTCAGCACCGCTGCTACCTCTGCTAGAAGAGGATGAAACCGCCAGCGTCGC
>NW_016233670.1:0-1182 GCF_001687245.7 Rhagoletis zephyria | reverse complement strand
TATGGTGAACACTGCCAGAGGTATGCAGTATGAAAAATTCGGTTTATACTGGAGGTGCCACGCCCCCTCTACCAATAACCGCAATTTTTCTCCATGAGTATGCGCTTGTTTTCATATATCTGCACACCATGTTTGAGTACTCTACCATGAACACTTACAAAGTTAAGTAGTATAAAAAACTCGATTTTTATGGGAGGTGCCGCACCCCCTTTTACGATAACCACAATACTTCTCCATGAGTATGCGATTGCTTTCATATGTATATCTCCATACCATGTTCGACTTCTCTTCCATGAACATCTTCCGGGACATGCAGTATGAAACATTTGGTTTGTATGGGATCTCCTACGCCCCCTTTTCTAATAGCCCCAATTTTCTTCATGAGCATGTGATTGATTTCATATATCTCCATACAAAGTTCCAGTACTCTAGCACGAACACTTCCAGAGATATGCAGTATGAAAAAATCGGTTTGTATGGGATGGGCCACGCCCCTTGCACCTAGCGGTATGAAATATACTTTACATCCGATTCTCATATCTACCAAATATGCACAAAAAATTTCATAAAGATCGGTCAAGCCGTTTAGGAGTAGTTCGACCACAAACACCGTNGTTTTATATATTAGATATTGCGAAAAAATCTGTATACGTAAGCTTTTTTGCACTAGTGTATTTATGTATAATACATTTTTAAAAATAGCGGTTAATTTGGAAATAAAACAAAGTTTTTCTCTTTTGCGATAAAAAAAAAAAAAACAAAAAAAAATGTTAGGACTAAGAATTTATGAAGTGTCTGTTGAATGCTCATATTGCTGTCTTAGTACAGAAAAACCTGCTCAGTTTATTTTAGGTATTTATGGATTGCTAGCTACCTGTTAGCTTTTCGATAAATTTAGATATTGAAACCGTTATAGCAATGCATGTTTTAAAATATACTTACAATAATGTTTGAAATTTCAGTCAAAAAAATGAAGTAAAATGCGTTTTTTTGATAAATTATCTGAGTCGATCTTGGGAGACCGATTTATTTTTGGCCGATTTCTTCCTGCATCGATTACTTTTATTTCGATACAAAAATCGATTTTATTTATTTTGATACGGCATCTCTAATTCGAAGTTGGTCAAATTAAATCTTCGAATCCTTGTTCAGTACATATTAGAGTCCAGCGCAATTGTATTT
>NW_016233669.1:0-1182 GCF_001687245.7 Rhagoletis zephyria | reverse complement strand
GACGTCCTCTTTCTCTCGTCTGGTTGTGATGGCGACAAAGTAGCTGCTGTTGCTGCTGCTGTACGGCGGGAAAGTACTGTTGCTGCTGTACAACAACAATGGGATAAGCGCTGTGGTAAGTTCCAAATCGAACTGAATTTGATAGATGGACATGGCAAATTTCTCACCTGTTCGATTTCAGTTCTGTTTTAAAGGGCAGCAGCAGCAGGAAAGATGAGCAGTCTTGTCTTCACCACCAACATCAACATCGATGTTCGGATAACACACTTCAATCTAGAAAGATTTTTAAGGTCATCAACGACGATCACCTCCACGACGACCACCGAGAGGATAATGCCACCAGCTGCTTTTTCGATGTCTTCAGGATCACCATCACCTCTTCGCCGTCAGAAGCGCTTCGACCTTCTCGATTTGGTGGATAATGCCGATGCTTTATACAAACCCGAAACCTTCTTGACCAGACAACTTTGGAAAGGTAAACACCTTCTTCTTCGACGTTCTTTTGTTTACACCTTTCCCACCTGTGTGCTAACACGTCCTCTACTTACGCCTCCAGCTCTAGGCCAGCACTCCGAGTCGTACATTTTCCTCTACACGGCGCTGGGCCTCTTTTTCGGTGCCGCCTCGACGGCCTTCTTTGCCTACGTCACCTACTACGAGAGAAATCACCGGACCAGATTGCATTTACCACCTGAAGTGGTCAGCCAGTTCGAACAGGCCAAAATGGCTAAAACTTCTTCAAATGGAAACGGTGGTGGTGATACCTTCAGAAGCTTCCTCACCGTCCGCCACGTTTTGATCACCTCGGTTTTGTTGGTGGCCCTCTCGGTGGTGGCCTACCTCGCCTGGTACTTCCTCTGGTCCTCAAGAAAGAGTAGTAAAGGAGTGTTGACGAGAACCTCTCTTCAAAGTAGAATGAGAAGAATGGGAAGGGAAAAAAGAGGAGGGAGAAGAAGTTTGTGAAACTGTGTGTTTGTTTTGGCTCTGTTTCAAGTGCAGCTGTACACATATTTCTTACAGCCGTACTTTACATATTTTGTACCAGAGCCTTCATTAAGTAGTACCTGATTACGCAAGATCATCATCGGAAATAAACAAAAAAAGCAGTTTTGTTGCCTAGCTTTGACCAGAAGAGTGCCTTTGTCCTCACTGAAATTTCGAAAAGACAACAACAGTGAACAG
>NW_016233668.1:0-1182 GCF_001687245.7 Rhagoletis zephyria | reverse complement strand
CAGGGTACGGGCTTGACAACCCCGTCTACCCCAGTTAAAGGCTACCAGTTCTAACATAAGTATAAGCTCGTACATAAGTATTACGAGTACGAAAGAGAATATGTCATTAAAATTTAATGTTAGTTATAAAAAGTAAAAGTACTTGAGCCATTCGCATTGAATAAACGAATAGCGAAAATAGAATGATGCATTCAGTAGCACGCCTACTGATGTTTATGGGTAAAATGAATGTGGATTATAAATAAAGATGCTGAGCACGTCGCTCAATTAAGTGCGAAATGGTAATGAGGTCAATAAGTCAGTGGTTTTTTTTATATATGCGTGCAGATGTATGTAATCAAATTTAATGCTTGCACTTACATATACATATGTACATATGCATGTATGTACTTATGTAAATATTACGTACACAAGCACCAAGTCATTCATAAAGCAAATTTGCAAATCTAGCGTTTTCACTATAAAAAGCTACATAAATACATACATACATATGTATGTAGATGGGTGTGATATTAAATAGATAATTACATATGTACATATATACATACATAAATATGTTTCCATGAAGAAGTAAATGCATAAATGAAAAAAAGTTTGTTAGTAAAATGAAAGGATTTAGTTCGCTGTTAGCCTGAACGTCGTAGGCGTAGAGGAGGACAAGCAATTAAAAGAAAGCGGGCTTGATAAATATAGATGAACTATTTGGTAAGGCATAGGTGTAGGCTAAGTAGGTTAAGTGTAATTGACTTATAATGCAAGCGCTAATCAGCCAGTAATCCAAATACATACATACATATGTATGTGCATAAGTAAGCAGTTGTAAGTTGAACTGATGGCTTCAGTATGTTAGCTGCTGACATAGAAGAAGCTCTAGATTTATGAAGAATGTCTATCTCTATGTCTAACCATTTTGTGTCATACTATGCTTGCAACGGAAAAAGCTGTGTTGCATACCTCTGCTCATTTTTCTTAGGTTTTCATGCTTCGATATAGAAAACTTCGCGAATGCATTGTTGTGTGGAACAAGTATGTTGTTCGTTATTTTATATTTGTTCCATTTTACTTCATTTTGTGCAAAGTTCTATTACATTTTACTTTACTCATTGTTTTGGACCTTTTTTCTTCTTTTCTAATTTTTAATTTCTTTGCTTATTTTATTTCATTTTATTTTAATACTACTTT
>NW_016233667.1:0-1182 GCF_001687245.7 Rhagoletis zephyria | reverse complement strand
AAGTGCTGCCACGTTTGTACTAAATTTGTTTTTGGATCAGAGAAAAGGGTGACTCAAATTAACTTCATAAAGAAAATACTGAAAATCGGGTTTAATCGGTACAAATATGAAAAATCGGGACACTTATACGTCTCGACTTTTGAAAAATATTCAGCGGGATAATTTTCTCAAAATAGGTACTGTCCCGCCAAAAACGGTACGAATGGTCACCGTAATTATGCACAAATCTTCCCCGTCGCTATCATCAGGATCAGAGTTCTCCTGTTTCTTAGTGTTATGTATGTATTGATTTATTCCCTGTTTCCATGAGACTTCTTAGTCTTAGTGCCACATCCCACGACCCCTTCATTTTTTTCTACCAGCCTCAAACTAAAAACGAAGTGAAAAAATAAAATAAACTAGCACACCGTTATAAGCTCCTCAATGTGAGAACGACCGTGAATTTTTTATTTCGACCTGAATATTCATTAATACCTAAATTTTGCAAAACATATTCTATCAACAGTTGGATAATTAAAATATTTTTTATAGTATATACGAATCCGCGATACGGCCGATAATACGTAATCTTGATGTCCACATGCTAGTGTTTCCCTTACATATAAATTACGCAAAATAAGCCTGTTAAATATTTTTTTTGTTCTCCAAAACAAAAGGCAAAATAACAACGTATGTAGATATACAACAAGAGAAAAAGCTAACGTTCACGGTCACATTGAAATGTACATATTTATAAATTACGCAAAGTAAGCCTGTTAAATATTTTAAAATATTTTTTTAGTTCTCTAGCACAAAAGGCAAAATAACAACGTAGATATCCAAGAAATGCTATGGGTAAGTTTGCAACAAGTTGGCAACGTAAACTAAATTTTGGGTCGTATATTACGGAACTGTTTGCCGTTTTTCTAGATCAGCACATTTTCCCAAGAAATTTTCTTTTTAAGGTTACATTGCGAGTTAACAAAAATTCTAATTTTAGTACAGTACGGGAAATGTTACTCATACGCCATGTACGAGTTGGTTATATACGATATGTCGTATGAGTAATATTATAAAAATGCTTGGACATTTTCATTTGACCATTCAGGCCAGTATGGCCCGTAGTTATAGACCAGTTAGAGGCAGGTTGACGAGGTTTTAAAATCTCAAAAGCGTACTCTAAGTAGACGTTTTCCTGTCAAA
>NW_016233666.1:0-1182 GCF_001687245.7 Rhagoletis zephyria | reverse complement strand
ATCGTGCGCGCCCAAATGACTAATCAACAATTAATAAATATATGGACCCAGTGCGTCTTTGCACATTTAATCGCTTCAGTATCTTTGCTATCTCACGCGCGCGTCTATTAATCCAATTCGGTGAGCGCGTCCAACGACCGCACGCACACACGTTTATAACGCGACGATATCTCAGCGGCGGCGGCGGCGAACAAACCGAGTAAAAGATACACAAAAAAAGGGAACTTACAAAAGTCGTACGTTCGTTCCTTTGTTTTTTTTCTTTCTTTGACTATCAGGCGGAAGGTGCGCGCGGCGACGCGGCTGCTGCGAAAGAGTCACTCAAGCGAATGAATGGCAAAAACAAGCGACGTTTTTTTTTCTTCACTTGTTCGTGGCACTGCGCGCTGTTGGCGGCTTACTTTCTAGCCGTTTTTTTTCGACTATTATGGCCTACACGTTTCGTCGAATGTGCCAAGCGATAGCTACTTGCCGTCGATGTGTCGTCGAACTTAACGTGCCAAAAAGTACATTAAGGGAAACGTTTGCAGAATCTAAATAAAGCGTTTGAGTTTGTGTGGCACTTTCTGCTTCCTAAACTTTTCAAAAATTCGTTTTTGCCTAGCCTTTCGCCCAGCGCACAGCTGATTTGTGTTTGCGATTTGAGATTCACTCGCTCACTGACGTGCTGCTGTTCCTTTGACTTGATACACATCCACAAGCGCGGGTAATGCGTTGAGCACCCAGCTTCCACTAGCGGCCAACTAAAGCGCTACTAAATCACCATGCGCGCTTACTAGTGGCTGCGCTGAATGTCGACGACGGCGTCGAAGTCGTTGCGTGCGTATTGACAGCGTTAGTTAATCGTTAATCTTCTACTTCAACGTCTTGTTGTTTTTTTTTTGTGCTTAGTTCTTATTATAAATCATTTCAGTTGCCTATCGCTTGTTGATGCTTCTTCTTCTTCTCGTTTTGCAATAATAACAATAAAAATACGCCTAATAGAATTGTGACATAATCGGCCGCAATAGCGAAACGGCGAGCACTTAAAATTTCACAAATACATAAAACGTTAACGTGGGAGGCAGATGTTCAGCGACAATAAAACTGGCATTGTAGTACTGCGCGAATTATCAAAAACAAACAAAAAATGGACGAACATATAAAAACCAATTAGCACCGCGACATATCGAATTAAAAATG
>NW_016233665.1:0-1182 GCF_001687245.7 Rhagoletis zephyria | reverse complement strand
AGAAGTTGATCATAGGTCTTGTGGTCCGTGGGTGGTTAAAATGTATGCGTAATCGATTACTTTACCTGCCCACAATGGCATTATTTTGCTACGCACACCCGCGCTAAATACAAATGTACGAGTAGGTATTGTTGATAGCGATTTTCCAAAACTTTTTCCCCAACCTTTCCATTCTTGCTTCTTCTTCCTCTCTATGAGTTCGCAACACATTGATTCGAGCTAATAATTTACATTATTGAAATTTTGAATTTCATATAGCCCAATAAATGCCACACACATGCGTCAAGCCTGCTGCTGTTAAATATTGGAAGCTTTTGGTTTGCAAAAAAAAATAAATTTGCAATGTATGTATTTATGCCATTTGGTAACAGCTGAACACATTCACAACAACGCATAGCTGCAAACACATTTTACGGGCGTCGAAAGTGCCATTTTTGCTGTGTAAGTGTAAACAATGTACTTATGTATGTATGTGTGTGTGCAATGCACATTGTGAAGTGGCTGGTTGGCTGAAGTGCTCACCGCTTGGCAAGAGTTCACGCATTAATTAATTGGAAAATGGCAGCCAAGTGTTGAGAGTGCTTGCCATCACCCTTCAAGCTGCTGCAATTTTGATTTTATTTAATGATTTCTGAGTGGAATTTTCGAAAATTTTTGCACTTGAGCACTAGACTTTTGGCTTTATGCAAACATNAACCGTATCGAAATTTTTGATATAACCTGAAAATTTCTGCTAGTAAAATTTTTACTTACAAAAATTTGCAACTTTACTGGTTGTTACGCTCTCGAATTCGCTTGACTAGTAAACAAAATTTCTGTTTGAAGGTTTTGCTCAAAATAAATATCCCAATAGAACTCATTTAAAATGATTCAACACAATATAATATCAATAAGAAAATTTTGAAAACATGGTTTCGAATCATAGCACACGCGTTCTTCTTTCATGTCGACGATATTTTGTTTTAAGATTGGGCCATAAAGAACACAGTAATGAAAGAAACAAATGCAGTCATCAAAAGTGCTGAAATACAGAAAATTAAAAATCTCACAAAAAGGGCCTAATTGGCTTTTGAACGGTTCTATTATACAAATACTCCTGTGTGGAACATTCCATTGGTGGAGCTGGATTTTAAATTAAGCTGTGTTTACTTGAAGCTTTCTGCTAAACGTCTACTTACTAAA
>NW_016233664.1:0-1182 GCF_001687245.7 Rhagoletis zephyria | reverse complement strand
AAAAAAATTAAAACTTGATAAAAAATTACAACTAGATAAATAAAACTAAGCAAAGAAAATTAAAACTACATATGTATAATAAAAAATTATAACCAAATTAACAGACAAATAATAAAACATAGAGAAAAGAAAATTAAAATATTAAACAAGCTTAAAGTTAAAAAAAAAGAAAATATCAAAATATTAAAAAAAAATATCAAATAAAAAGAAGACAAAACAAAACGTCTTAAATGCATGGGTAAAATAATAAAAATATGTTTTTACATTATGAACTGCATTTTAAGTCACCAAATTAATGAACCTTATTCAATTTATTTTTTAGTTTATGTATTGAATTTTTTATGTAATGGTTTTAAATTTTTTTTATTTAACTTATCAATTCTTTAATTACTTTGCCTATATTTAAATTTTTACTTAATTTTTTAAATGTTTTGTAAATTTTTTTTATTTTTTATTTATTGGCTTTGTAGCAATTAATATTGAACAATTTTATTTAGCTAGAGGCCGTTTTTTTAATTTTTTGGGAAAAACAACAATAATTTACATTTTGATAGAAGCTATAGGTGCTATTTCGGAGATCACCATATTTCCTTATCAGACTTCGGCTTAAAGAGCCAGTGTTCGTCTACCCACTGAGCTAAATAAGTGCGCCATGAAAACTGTTATTTTTTTTAATTTTTTATTAATTTTTTGCTAATTTTTAAGTTTTATTTTTTTTTATAAAATTTGTATTTATCAATATTTTATACATATANTTTTTAGAATTTATTTTTATTTTCATTTAAAACTTCAATAAAAGGTTTAAATTTATAATTCCATTTTTTTATTTTATTTTGTTAATTATAATTTTTGTTTAAAATTTTTGTTATTACGTACTTACATACATATATAATATATATGCAACTCTATGACTTATGAGTTTGGTTGACGAAAGTGCTTTAAAATATACTTTTATTTTATTTAAAGTTAGGTAAAGTGCTAGACTTTTATAAAAAAAAAATTAAAAATTAAATAAACAAGAGAAAAATAGCCAAACTAGTCAAAATGCCACTTGACTTAATCAGCTGACCACAAGGACATATACCCTACCTACCTATATAGATTTCCAGCTTCACACATACATACATACATATATACATAAATATGTAAGTGCATAAACTGGAAATATGAGGAAACCAATTC
>NW_016233663.1:0-1182 GCF_001687245.7 Rhagoletis zephyria | reverse complement strand
TCAAACTAATCCAATAAGTTTTTAAAAAAATTAATCGCCATTTTGGATCAGCCATTTTGAATCTTGAAGAACTGACTTCAGATTCCTAATTAACAACCCCTAAAACCCCCTGATAACAAGTTCCAACCCATCACAACGCGTAAATCGTTCAGTATCAACGTTTCAATTCTATTAGTCTCCNATTTTTGAACCACTCTAATATCTACATTTACATAGTATATTCACGCGGCTAGCCATACCCTGACAAAGCAAATGCCAACAATGTAGCAAACAAACTAACCATCAGCGCGTGGACCACGCCTATGCTATGGTAAAATGCGTTAAAATAACAGTAAAATAATCAACTAGTAGTGAAATAAGAAAAAAGTGGGAAAAAATAGAAAGCCCCGTTAACAAAAAAATTAAGCTAATTGTGAACTGAAAAAGGAAATATAGATTTTTTTCCAACTTCTACTCAGGGCAGATTTTATCAGACAAGACTGCGTTTATGGAGTCACCTTTGACCCCACTAGGCAAATAAGCTAACCCTTATTTTATTGTCTGTACGTTCTTGTAGAAGGGAAAGCTTTGGTAAAAGCTTGGACACTCTATATTTACAAGTTCATGGAACGGAATGGATTGGAACGGTATGGTTTGGAATGGAATGGAGTTGTAGGCGGCAAAAAGACATATTTCCAAGTACACAACTAATATTGCCTATTGTACTTAAGGCTTATGAAAGTGATTCAAAAGAATAGGGAAGGACAGGTGGGGTTGAAATTCAATACTCCTCTGCAAACTTACCATACCCATTTATGTATGAAGTGGGTCGTCGATGATGACAATAGTGACCATGTGTCGTCCCCATGTATTTTGTATAATAATCAGTCCTATCAGTGCTGAGAAGACCCTCGGTGCTTCTGCAACTGACATACTAAAGTAAGGGTGCTCAAGAACCTTCAAATTGGCTACGATCCAGTTGGACGCTCCATGAATACTGTTAGATATCGAATCGGTTTGATGAGTTTTGCAACGAAGTCTGGTGAATTTTGATTTTTCGCTATGTAACAATTTCAAAAGCCACTCTCATTTCTTTTGAGTATATACCCTTAGTCTGTTCCAGTCTCCATCAGATTTTCAGAGAGGTCGTTCGGATACCAGCGTTGCCATTTTAGCCGTTTTCCGGCTAGATTTAGCCGGTTG
>NW_016233662.1:0-1182 GCF_001687245.7 Rhagoletis zephyria | reverse complement strand
TGTAAACTAGTATTTTTCCTGACTAGTTTGGGGTTTCACTGCAGGGTTGCTCCCTTTCAATAACAAAAAATACTTAAAATGGACAACTTTACATCTTCTTAACTCAGCTTGAAATGCTAATTCACGCCATAATACCCCAACTTTAAGTTCCACTATGCAGCAACTCTGTAATAAAATGCTCCACGTGAAATAGTTCGCATTAAAGTACACTCTTTTATACAAAAAGACAGACGAAATTTAATTGCCAAAGCAAAAGATGCATTTATGCTCAAACTACAAAAGTAGGTAGCATACCTGCCAGTATTGCCCGTATGCAGCCGTATTGCCCGATCTACGACAGCTTGAGGTGTTGTCGTTAAATCTAATGTCACATTATAAGTTTGTATTAGAAGCACATAAGTAGCCATTAAACTCGCCAAGCTCTTTATAGCATTCAAATGGCATCGAGTGCGTCCTCAATGGAGTGGCATCAAAAACTTTACAAATAAGGCATAACTTTTCTACTAAAATTTCTAAGCAAAACTTGAATAATTGACTCTTGATGTGTGTCATTTTTGGTTTCATTGCAGATATGTACGAGTACTTAGTAGGTTTTAGTTTTAATAAAAGTTGATGTTTGAGCGCAAATCGTTAAAAAAAATTATATCTACAGGTGATTAAATCCCTTACAAAGTTGCCCGTCCTGCAACAAACTTAAAGAAATAAAATATATCATTTAGCTAGCTGGTAGAACCAGTGCGCAGAAATCAAGCCACATCCATCGGCCGTACACCTGCACTAATAGATCAGTAGAACACTGTAGGCACTCTAAAGAGATCTGATGGTATTTATACTCGGAAGCCGAAATAAATTTGCCGACTTCTTTTAGGAAAACATTTTCTGAGATCTTCAGCAGAGCAAAAGCCTATCAAGCACACTTATATAGCTCTACAGAACACCTTTAAATCCATAGATATCATACACATGTATGTACATATTTTACTTCGCTAGGTGAGGCTGAAGTCGATTTATTCAGAAAGTCCGTAATTATTTTCCGATTTAGTTGAAATTATAAATGTATACCCACGGTGACCATTCGTACCGATTTCAAGAAAATGGTCCCGCTGAATAATTTTTTTTATATTTTTTAGTGCGTTATTTTTTATCAATTGATAATTTTTTTTCTGCAGTGTACATACAAAC
>NW_016233661.1:0-1182 GCF_001687245.7 Rhagoletis zephyria | reverse complement strand
TTAATGTTCGGCTCCGCCCGAACTTAGACTTTCTTACTTGTTTCTACTAATTTTGGTATTAATTTACGAAAGTGGCAACCCTGCTGCTAACATTTGTGGTTTTATTACAAGAATGCACAGAGTTCTGCCAGCGCTGGACATAGCTGTTTTAAACATTGTCGTTGATACGAACGATAATATTGCTTTTGACTGCTCTTCCACTTAAATCCGTCAAAATGTATGTGAAATGGCATTTAGTTCATTACAATTCTGATCGCAGCCCAACATACTTAACCCTGCTTTGATAATCTAAATAAATACGTCTGCCTTTCAACATTTTCACGCTCTCTCTCGGCTCCTTTAGCTCCACGAAAGTGGAGATATTCTTCTGAAAAATTGTCTTCTAAGTAGATAGGAAAATCATTTGTAATACTTTAGCATTTTCTTCGGCTTTTGACGTGCTTAATTTCGTCAGATTAGCAATAAAATACAATTCAATATAAAGTTTCTTAGACCTGGATGTTTTCAAAAGTTTTTATGGGATAAATGTCGCTATATTGAGTTTACACGTATTTACTTTGGGTCGTACGTGTCTTTTTACTACCTGTGTGTTTTTGCCGCCCTAGGCCCGGGCGTATAGCCACTGTGCGTAGAGAAGTGTGGAATATCGAAATACGGAAAATCGGGGAACAAGTCAAATGGGATATTGAACATTGGTTGGACATATCAATGCTCAAATGCCAGTTCAACAAAAATATGTGATCATAATTGAAAGGATTCAGATAAGAAACACGCGAAAATTGGTTGAAATTCGCATCATCCGATATTGGACAATAATTACGGTGACCATTCGTACCGATTTTGGCGGGATAGTGCCGATTTTGCATATTTGTACCGATGAAATCACGATTTTCAGTTTTTTTTTTATTAATTTAATAGTCTCCGTGAACTTTGACCCAAAACACATTTTTCTTATGACAGTGCTTTCGTTATCCGTTATTTTGCTATATTACAGTCTATCATTCTGGTACATTTTTTAAGGTTTTTATAATTACTTGTTAAGTTGGTTTTCTTAATCAAAAGATACTAACTTCAATTTAGTGAAATTATAAAACAAATTAATTTCCTCAAAAAATGGATATGAAATATATATGTATACATATATATTTTGTGTATACATTTTTGAATTTATTTTTCAAAGAT
>NW_016233660.1:0-1182 GCF_001687245.7 Rhagoletis zephyria | reverse complement strand
CCGCCATACCACCGGAGGAAGTCAGAGGACTAGTAGAGTACAGCGAGAAGCTGCGACTTCCATTGGTTATTGGATGTGATGCCAATGCACATAATGTACAGTGGGGCAGCACTGACACCAATAAAAGGGGTGAGCTTCTACTAGACTTTATATTAAGTAAGGACCTTAGTATTTGCAATGTAGGTTATAAGCCCACTTTTGTAACTAGGGTAAGAGAGGAAGTTCTGGACGTTACTCTTGGGAACACCTGGGCGGATAATTTAATCTCGGACTGGAGGGTCTCCTCGGAGCCCTCAATGTCGGATCATAGGATCATACAGTTTTCCCTAGAGATCTCCATGAATAGAGCCATGCCCAGTAGGAATCCTAGGAGGACCGACTGGAACAGCTATCACAGACTATTGCAGGCAAACCTTACCACCACAAACGTAGAGAACAGGGCTAAGCGATGGGTGGAATTGAAGGCGAAGGTCGGCAGCCTAAATGAGGCAATAACGAATGCCTATACATCAAGCTGCCGGCTGACTTCACCAAAAGGACAGAATAGAAACCCATGGGGGAACTCCAACCTCTCAGGTCGCCGGAAAGAGGTCAGAAAACTCTTTAACCGTGCGAAACGTACTGGGAATTGGGATGACTATTTGTCAGCCCTAACAACCTATAATAAAGCGATTCGCGAAGCCAAGAGAAACAGTTTTAGAATGTTCTGTGAAGGCATCACCTCCACCCCGGAGGCTGTCAGATTGCACAGAGCACTAGCTAGAGGTACAGGTGAAAACCATATGGCGATAAAACTACCAGACGGCAGCTACACCAAAAGTGAGGAAGACAGGGCCCTGGCCCTCCTGACAACACACTTCCCAGGAGCATTGACTCCGGTAGCAGAGGATAGTGATAAATATCATAAGCCGGCCTCGGAGGACTGGAAGCCGGCAAAATGCCTGCCCGATTAGTCTAACATCATTCCTTCTTAAGGCAATGGAGAAGATCCAACACATAAGGTCCACCACCCTGACGTCATTGCCGTTACATCATGGGCAACACGCCTAGCGTGCAGGTTGATCGACGGATACAGCGCTGTTCCAGCTGTCAACTACCATACGGAATGCACTTGAGGGGGGGAGGTAACACTCTGTGCATTTTTAGACATTGAAGGAGCCTTTGATAACACCTCACACGAGG
>NW_016233659.1:0-1182 GCF_001687245.7 Rhagoletis zephyria | reverse complement strand
CGTCGTTGGCTGGTTGAGTTTTAAGTCGTTGCATGGTAATTTGCCAAAAGTATAATAAACATAAATATCAAACACATACATATGCTCACTTTGACATCTGTTGAATGTAGCTGTGACTTTTACATTTCTCCTCGCAAATTACTGACGCACCAAAGGCAAAACAATTCGCTACAACAACTCTTGCTAATTTCATTTCCTTTCCTTTCGACGTGCACAACACTTAGTAAATACATAGACATGCTTACTTGTTTATACTCGTAGCAACATAATTTTTCCACTTAAAGTGTGTCCAACCAAATCAATCAAATCTAATTAGTCGTACTAACAAAAAAGCCAACTCCTCGCTATGGCGCCACTGTGACTTATGGCAGACATTCATTCCCCCATTGAGCCACACTTTTCCCCCAGTGACTTAGTAGTAAGTACAACTGCAATACGCTTTATGGCCTAAGTGGTAAACCACTCATATTCATCATAAAATTGGAGTTGATGCATGAAAGCAGCTTGAATTAATTTATCACTTTTCAGGTATTTAGACGTTTAGCCTTTAGTCAGCCACATATTTACCGCATTAGGGTATTGTAAAAATTAACATTTACGACTTTTAATTGCAATTGATTTATTGGAAAAAGTGCCGTTAACTCCGATTTGGTACTAGCTACTGTACATACATACGTCGCAGTTGGAAGCCATTAATATATTGATAGTGAAATTTTTTAATCATCGCAGCAGTGGTACTTGGAAAATGTAGAAGAAAAGTAAAACCTAAAGCGGGTTTCAATGCTTTATTAAAATGTCGAAGACTAATAAAATTATAATTACAACAAAGATTTTGATTCATGTTAATAACGTTAATTTAAATATTTAGTGGTCTTTGAACGACTATTCAAGTGGCAAGCAAAAAGGCAACCTCTCTGCCAACTGAAGCTTTGTCAGGAGAGATGGTTGCCCTGAAAATCAGATGGTTGCCCTGAAAATCAGATGGTTGCTTAAAATTACCATACTATTACATAAATATGAATGTGCGCTAGACAAGGATAAGTACATAGGTAAAATTATGTCCTCTGACAGGGTTCAGTGTAACATCAGACATATTTTGCGCGGCGGCGGAAGGCAACTTTTTTTGGAAGAAACAAAAACAGCATTAAGAGCCTGCCGCGATAATCACAGCTTAAATCAAAT
>NW_016233657.1:0-1182 GCF_001687245.7 Rhagoletis zephyria | reverse complement strand
AAATTCACATTTTGATTTCACACAGATAATTTTATTCAAGAAAAAGTTCGCATTTAGGAAGGTTATCAATCAATGATCATTGCAAAAACAGACAAAAAATACATGGTGCAATTAATCTATCAGCGTAATTTATCTAACAAAAACAAAATTCCAGTGCAACAAGGCAACAACCTCAAACTTGGCAGACATTTTTATAAACACAAGTTTTATTTTTAGTAATTTTAAAAATGTACATTTTTTAATTTGTTCTTAGTAATTAAAAAATTGATAATTTTTAAAAATATTTTTAACACTAAAAAACAATTGCCATATTTTTAAAAGATCATCAAAAAAATTTTATTTGCTCAATTAGCAGCATCAAGCCTTTATTTGTCCAGAGTGATTGACTGATTGAATTAGCCAGAGAAAAGTTTGGCCAATTCCTTGAAGTTGCTGTCAGTCTTTTTTAACCAACTTTTCCTTCTTATTTAATTTACCGCCTTTTGTCTAACTGTAAAATGTGTGCGTGAGTGTTTTTACTGGCTGATGTGTAAACTTTAAAGTTGCCAGTTGCTGGAATTTGCTAATCAATTTATATTCTTTTTCAAAAAATAAACGAGTTTGGTGTGTGAGAAAAATTGCTAATTGAGGGTTAGAGAAAGTTATTGTATTTTTCTAACACAAAATCGAACATTTTTAGATTTTTTTAAATGAGGTATGTGATTGGTAAAAAGGTGATTATAAAATAATTTTTAAATTTATCTTGATAACCTTTGCTATTTTGAGTAGCACAAAAAACAACAACAACTACTACAGATTAGCCTCCTCATCTTCTGTTCCAAAAATAGAGCAAAACATTGAGCCATCAACTTACTTACTTGTTTGTTTGTTTGATTCTGTCTGGTCAATTGTCTCAATCTTATCTGAATTGTTTCTGTTTTTAGACTACAGCTCCTTAGCTTTTTTCACTCAAATTGCCCGATACGATTCACTTGACTTTTGATCGTTCCGCTCCCTCTTTTCCAGAATCCTAATCCTCTTAGCTTTCTTTTTTCTTTCAATTCTAATGCAAAAGAGGAACAGGAAGAAGCATAGAAAAAAGATTAAAAAAGGATGGGTAGATTCCTGTGAAGTTCAGTGATGTATAAGTAAAATGCAAGTTGGTAGTTTGCTCTGTCTTTATTCAATTTTATCTGCTGCCTG
>NW_016233656.1:0-1182 GCF_001687245.7 Rhagoletis zephyria | reverse complement strand
AGAAGGAGAAAGAGGAAAAGAAGACAAATTAGATTTGCGGAAGGGAGAACACACTGAGGGCAAGCAGAGTTTGCTACTGCTGCTACTGTCGGGACCTGCAAAACACACACACACAAGTACCGATCCAAATGCAAATTCACCAAGCAGACAGGCATCGTACATTGGATGAAACCCATTTAAATTGACAGCGGCAGTGGTCGTTCGCTCGTTCATTCCTTCGTTTGAACACACTGATTCCCCGGTGAGTGCTTTAGCAAGCAGGGAGGAAACATGGGGCTCAGGTTCAGAGAGACAGTATTCGGAAAAAACAAATCGGTGCCTGTGGAAAGGGCAGGCAGGGCAAAGTAGTTACAGGGAATAACAAGAGACTCCCTAGCCACCAGCAGCAGCAGCAAAACTCAAAAGGGCAGCAGTAAAAAGCTAAAGAGAGAGAGAGAGTGAGCAATACTATCAACAACAACCCGGCCATTCAGTAGTACTAGGCCAATACTTTCAACTGGAGCTGGGTTGGTAATTGGCGGCACATCGATGCACCAAACATACCAACACACACACTGGACACAAAGATGATCATTGGTAAAACACAACAGAACAATAAACACACACACACAAACCAAATCAAAGATTGGGCCATAAAAACCCAGAGAAAAGAGAGAGAATAGGCAATTACCAGACACACACTGATAAGCCCAATTGTCATTGAAGTGGTAATGAGTAGAATAGCAAGAGTGAAATGGCAAAAGGAGAACACAAACTCTAACACAAACACAACAACAACTTTAGCCGATTAGCCAATTGCCAATTCACTCTTTCTGCTTTCACTAAACCTTCTTCACCAAAAGGCTCAATACTTTCCAGGCTATCCACAGCAGTCACAATGTTTCTTTCTGTTCTAGAACTGCACTGTGTCCTTTCAACCTAATTAGTGGGCAATAAGTGAGTAATGAGCGAGAAAGGAAGGCAGACACTGCTGCTGCTGCTGCTACTCTTGAACAGATTCTGCCCTAAAACCAATTCCGTGTTCGACAACTGACAACTCTCCGCCGTCCGTCTGCAACACAGAGACAGAGTCAGACACTAAGGTGGTAGCAGATGTCAATGAATCATCGACAGAAAGAGAGACAGTCAGAGACTGTCCAAATCAGAGAGAGAGAGAGAGAGAGAGAGAGAGAGAGAGAGAGA
>NW_016233655.1:0-1182 GCF_001687245.7 Rhagoletis zephyria | reverse complement strand
GAAACGATTGACATAGATGTGAGAGGCGGTTTCGCTTGAGCTACGCATTGAAGTATGTATGTAGATTTGCAAAATTAGGAATTAATAGAATGAGAAAAGTTGTAATTTTATACATACTACCTTTACCTGTATTTATTTATGTCCTTTATACAATTTACAGGCGATATGTGACCAAAGTCAAAAAATGTGTAAACTNAATAAAATTGTAAGTGTAATTGGGCCCTAATCGTCAAGTCTTTTTTTCATTTCTTTTTACTGGACCTCAACGGTCTCCAACGCAAAGAGACACATCAATGGACCGTACATTTCAGTCGAGAAGGATTTGAATAAAAAAAACTGCATTTTACGAGCGGAGAGTAATTTAACCAGAGGGCAAAAAAGCATGTTTTTTTCTTCCAATAAGTAAATAGTGATGTATTATGGATGTTTTTGGAGACTGAAAAGGGCGGAAGTTTTTATGCCAACAAATCTTTCCTCAAGTAAGGTTTACATCTAGAGTGAGTCACTATAAAATTGTTTCTTTCCTATTAGGGTGATTGACTAGGATTTCAGCCGATGTTTTTTTTTTTTGGAAATCTATATCAAATAAACCGGATCTTTTTATCAAACACACCGGTATATCCATTTCATAAAAATTTTGACCTCTCAGTAAGAGTTTTGAGTTTTTCAAAGTTTTCAACGCTTTTTACAGTTTAAGGCAAAGCCGTATTTAGTATGAAATTATATCCTAGGTTATTTGGGCATGCACAGCATATCAGTTTGGCACTTAAGCTTCACGCTTCACGTTTTTCGTTTTCCATCTCATAAATGGTTTATAATGACTTTTGCTAAAATTTCAAAATCAAAAGTTATTACAACAAATTCTATGGGTCCATTTATAAATGCGTCGTACATTAAAAAGTTTTTTATTTTATTTATTTATAGGAAAAGAAGACTAGGAGGTTTGCTTTTTTTTCGAGGCGTAAACCTTCCGAGTTCTCGGCTACGGCGGCAACAGCACTACACGGATGTGAAAATGTCAGAAAAAATTCAATATAGTATAAAAAAAAGTTAAAATAATTCGTTTTACTTTTGATCTAAAAAAAACTTTGCACGTACTTTTCTTTGCCCTTTTCTAAATAAAAGCTATCTTTATTGATAATAACGGGTGATTTTTTTGAGGTTAGGATTTTCATGCATTAG
>NW_016233654.1:0-1182 GCF_001687245.7 Rhagoletis zephyria | reverse complement strand
AAATTCATTTTAGACCTATGGTTTCCTGGGCAAAAATGCTTGAAATGACTCAAATAATCATAATCGCGATGTGCATCTGTTAATTTGTGTGGGCCCCTACAAATCGACCCGCCCTAGTATGTATATATACTATTTCTAGGAAAAGTTTTAGATCTAGCAGTTAGATCTATCTTAAACGAAATTGTTATGGTTGGGAGTGAGAATACTACGAAGAACAAAAACTAATTTAAATTTCACAATGCGGCGAAAAAGCTTCGTACATCAAACAAATGCCTACTCGCACATACATACATATGTACATACATGTGTATATCAATTTTTTAGATATATAAATTCTTTCGGCTATGTTAGCCAACACGGCAGACACTTTCCACGAGTTATTCATACGTGGCACGTGATATCGCGTGTTGAGGTACCTACTTTAGTTCTAATTTTTGGTGCACGGATGTGACCTAATGCAAATAAAACTTAAGTAGCTGTCTGTGGAACTGGGTGACTTTTCACAAGGCGTGCCTTCAGCGTACTTTGTAGTTACAGTTGATCTCCGCCATATTTGTATGTGGCCATGAAAATGAATGTACGAATGCACTAGTGGCTGGAAATCATAAGCATTAATTAAAGTGGCATACGTGTTGTGCATCGCAAAATGACCAAATATCGTTTTCCTGTTATTTGAAAATTTAAATGTACATGGCGAGGGAATTTAAATTTACAGATAAGTACATATCTTTTTACTAAAACGAGAAATAGTCAGAAATAGTCGTNACATATCGGTGGTTATAAAGTCATTTCGGAACCTAACAAGTAAAAATGATCGCAAGGAACTGCAAACCACGAAATTTTTTAAGTAGAGAAGGATTTATTTATTTATTAAGTAGTTTACCTGGAATCAACCATAATGTCAGTTATTTTTCTAACAAGTGTTGCTTTGAGCTTAGTGAGCAATTGTAAAGCGGAGCTCTCTCGACGAAAAAATGTTCTTCAAATCTTTCATCTTGCTCATCCTTTTATATAAAAATCACAATCAGAGAAAATATCGAATACAGATTAATTACAGATTTGGGGCGTACATCAGAAGATAGAATAATTAACTGTACAAGCTTGATAAACGTATTCGTTTCTCAAAATACAATATAATGAATGCAAAAATATTAAATATTAATAATATATACCTGATACCAT
>NW_016233653.1:0-1182 GCF_001687245.7 Rhagoletis zephyria | reverse complement strand
ATTCTAAGGCGCCGCACTGGCTAGGTTTCTTGCTAATTACGGAACTTTTATTTTAATTTGATTGATATTTGTCAGTGATACACGGGATTTTGCGCGGTTAAGATCAAATTTATTTGCGTTTTATAATGGGACGAAAACTAAATGTTTTGAGTTTAGCAAAAAAGGCTGAAATAATTAACGAGGCCAAGAATGGCGTTAGTATCACAGCTCTATCCAAAAAATATAACACTGCCAAGTCCACAATTTGTGGAATTGTGAAAAATGAAAACAAAATTTTGGAATGCGTTAATAACACGCTATCGGGCCCTGGAAAACGTAAAACGCTTCGCGCTTCAGAATTGCCAAAAATGGAAAAAAAGCTNTTAGTATCACAGCTCTATTCAAAAAATATAACACTGCCAAGTCCACAATTTGTGGAATTGTGAAAAATGAAAACAAAATTTTGGAATGCGTTAATAACACGCTATCGGGCCCTGGAAAACGTAAAACGCTTCGCGCTTCAGAATTGCCAAAAATGGAAAAAAAGCTTTACAAGTGGTTTTTATTACAACGCAGCAAGAATTATCCTATAAATGGATTAATTTTGAAAGAGAAAGCTAAGGAGTTACATGCCAAATATAGCGAGAATGGCTCAACTTTCTTTGCCAGCGATAGATGGCTACAAAATTAAAAAAAACGGCATGGCATACGATTGATTTCAATCTCAGGGGAAAAACTATCCTCGCGACCAGAGTTAGTGGAGCCTTTCAAAACTCAGTTACAAGCTAAAATTCAGGAGCTTGAACTATGCCCAGAACAAATTTACAACGCAGATGAATCCGGGTTATATTGGAAGCTCCTTCCGGGAAAATCATACGTTTCTAGAATGGAAAAGCAGGCACCGGGAAACAAATCTGAAAAACAGCGCATCACATTTCTGGCGTGTGCGAATGCTACTGGGAAACACAAGGTTAAAATGCTTGTCATTGGAAAAGCCAAAAATCCGCGTGCATTTAGGCATTTTAACTGCCCAGTGGAGTACCGAAGCTCAAAATCAGCCTGGATGACATCAACTCTGTTCCAAAATTGGTTTCACTTTTCGTTTGTACCACAGGCAAGTTCACATTTGACTACAAACTAAGCACCCTTTAAAGAACCTATTTTTTTTATTACATAGGTGAAAACTTATTTAAAAAATATAGG
>NW_016233652.1:0-1182 GCF_001687245.7 Rhagoletis zephyria | reverse complement strand
TTTCGACCAGTCCCCAAGGAATCGGTCTAGAGATAGACGAAAAGTACAGATTGGCAGTGATAGGGTGGTGTTGTCTTGCAGTTCAATAAAAAAAAAAATTTAAGAACACCACCCTGCAAATGTCCCAATCGCTTGGTCCGTCCTCGATTCAAAGTGAAAATTTGAACACACATTTACATGCGTGGCTGTAGCTCAGTGCGTAGAGATGCTTATCACTATTTGTTAGCTTTCAGGAAGGTCCGGGTGTAAATGCCGTCAGAGGCAAGATGGTTATAAAATGATAAAATATTTCTTTGTGTTTCCGAAATATGAAACGAAAAAAATCTCCAAAATTGGACTAGTCCAAGACCATCTTACGGTCAGTGGTGATTGGACCGGTCCTTTTCCAATGACACGCCAATGCTAAAAATGGCAGCTGAAACAATAGGGACTATCTGAGGGCTAACCTAGGGTGAGTCTGAATTATTGTAGGGATTGTACGTATATAAAGGGAAAGCTACTAGTTGTGAACTAGCGAATGCTGCCAGTTTGAGTTTCAGTCCAACTAGTTCACACTGTATCCTTTTTACCTCGCTTTTATTAGCTTGGGATGTATGTAGCAACATACGCAATATTGATGCGCCAAAAAGATGCAGCGATCAAATAACCTGATCACAGTACGAATGGAAATTATAAAAGCGATTTTTTAGTTTTTTAAACTATATTTTTTCAATGTTAGCGACCGGTATTTTTAACATGGCGGTGTCATAGAAGATGTCAATTGTTCGCTCCTGCATCAGCACCCTTCCAGTAGAAATACTAGTACCATGAAACCAGTTGATGGGATAGACTGCNCAACAGTGGCAAAGGCCAACAGAGCAAAGCTCTGGCCGGCTTTCGAGAGATCCCCGTTCGAATCTCAGTCGGCGAATTTTTATTTTTTATTTATTTTTTAATGTATTTATTTTATTTTTTTATTTAAGTCTCGCAATTTTAAATTGTATTGTTTTAAAAAAAATAAAATAATTATTTCATTAATTTTCTGATATTTGAGTATTTAGGTTTTTTCCTAACGTACTTATATTAACAATTATTAATTTATATTTAAGTTACTGAAATTATTGACTTACTTTACTTTAATCACCACCACAGGGACTCGAACCTGAGATCTCAGAACCAGAATCGGTAGCCTTCACTCGACGC
>NW_016233651.1:0-1182 GCF_001687245.7 Rhagoletis zephyria | reverse complement strand
TCGCTTGAGAGTTGTCACTAGACAAAAGTGGGTGAAGACGCGTGTGTCGTCTCTGTTGAGCTTATCTAAGCAACTAAAACTGCCGTCTGTTTGACGAGAGCCAGTAGAACAGCAGCAGCAGCAGCAGCGGCAGCAGCGGCGCACAGTGAGCAGCANCTTAGTGGCGCTGCTCAGAGCTGCCATATCACATATTGAGCGCTTTTCCTGCTGCCTGCCTGCACAGCGCCATTACAGTCACAGTCACTCTCTTCTTCTTCCCTCTCTCTCTCTCTCTCTCTCTCTCCCTGCCATGTGCTGTTGCCCTCTGAGACATGCACAGAGAACAATGTATTGAAGCAGTGCAAAAAGCGCCGGCACTGGCGGCGCTCCCTAGTGTTGGAAAAGCTTGACTTATAAGATCTGCTACACTAGCTAGTACTAAAGTTCAGTTCAGAACTCAGCTCAACTTATCAGCACAGTCGGGGCTGATATGCTTTCATGCTTGCAAGTACGTTCACGTCAAATAGCGCCACTAACGTGTTCATTAATAAGGTCGTTTTTGCAGCCCGTTTGTGCAACACGTTTGCACGTTTGACCTCAAGGACACAACAAACGTTTTGAACGTAGGTTGACTTTGACCTGTACTTTCATTTTCTGCCAAAAGATGACGACGGTGCATTGCCTAAATACATTTTAGCAACAAAAAATTTTTATTTTGTTAATTATTATTTGCCCCTTTTATCTTGCAAATCTTTAAAGTTTTACACAAAATAAATTTGAAAACAATTTGGAATGGCTTTTATTTGTTTTAGTAAATTAAAAAAATAAAATTAAAAACAGTGATGCAGCAACAGCAGTTTTGTTTGCACAAAAAATAGATAGATAGATAGATAGATAGATAGATAGATAGATAGATNCTTTAAAGCTTTATACAAAATAAATTTGAAAACAATTTGGAATGGCTTTTATTTGTTTTAGTTAATTAAAAAAATAAAATTAAAAACAGTGATGCAGCAACAGCAGTTTTGTTTGCACAAAAAATAGATAGATAGATAGATAGATAGATAGATAGATAGATAGATGGATGGATGGACATTTTTAAAAAGCTAATCACTTTTTGTAGCGAATAGTAAAACTTGTTGCCAACTTAAAAACGAGTACTCTTGCCAAAGGTCATGCCACTCTGGCTGGCGCCCTTGTTGG
>NW_016233650.1:0-1182 GCF_001687245.7 Rhagoletis zephyria | reverse complement strand
TCTGTATGAATGTCAATTTCTTGCGAACGCGAAAAGCATTTAAGAGTGAGCTTAAATAAAAAGCCAAATATCAGTTAGATGTCAATTTTAAGTATAACGAAAGATATAAATGTGTAAAAAACTTAAAAAAAAACCGCGTAAATGGTGGAAAAGAGAAGAGTATAAAAGTTAGGCTAAATGAAATATCAGTTATAGATAGTACCGATGTACATAAACAAAATTATTTGAAAGAGAGGATTGGAAATTAGATAAAATAATTGGACAATTCTTNATTTTTTTCGCAAATATAAAATATCATTTGAATTTCTGCTACTACGTACTTTTTCATTGCCTTCGCAACTTATAGCGTTAGGCGAAAACCTTTTATGAATAAAGTCATTATTTTTGAATTTCAGTTTTCGGCTTTCAAATGAAAAGCCACACTTTCGGCGCAATTTTCATAAAAAAATACACTATCCGAAACTTTAGAAAATTAGTATACAATTTTTTGTTGAACCAATCTTGAACCAATTTGACGTAGGAATCTATATTATTAAAATATTAGAATAATAATATTAAAAAATATTTGGCAACACTAAGGAAATGTAGTGCAATGCAAGTACATAATTAACAACTCTACATGAATGAAGATAACTCTAAAAATGTATTTCGTTAAATTTGCAAAATTATTAAAAACCTATTTAAAAATAATGACCAAATTTAAAAGTCTTTAAAGTAGGTTTAATTGAATTGAAGTGATGTGTTGCTGTTAAATACCGAATTTTCTTGAGCACTAAATAAAAAAATTGTATGAAGAAGCTGAGTATTCAAAAATACCCTATTACCCTGCAAATATCCCACTGCACATTTGAGTCATTTAAAAAATTTAATGTGGAATTTATGTCCCTCTTGCTCGGATGGGTTCTATTCCTAATAAATGAAATGATGGCGGGTTTGGTTGGATTAATGCTAAATCCTAACATGGCACAACATTCCTTTTTTAATCTTAACCCAGCTAGCAAAATTGCCAAAAATCTGTTAGATATCAGTTAGACTCGTCGGCAAAAAAGTCAGAAATCTTTATGATTTTAGCCGATATCGGTCAGAGATGCGTGTGGGGAGAGGTTGACAGGAAGTCTAACCGACACGACTTCGGAAATTCTGACTTAATTACCGACAGTTCTAACTGATATCAAACAGATG
>NW_016233649.1:0-1182 GCF_001687245.7 Rhagoletis zephyria | reverse complement strand
TTTGATGTGTAAACATCTGTTACATATGCATGCGCTACATAAATGTGTGAGTTAGATTAGAAATTAAATATTAATTTCATGCCATTTTGATCATTTTGTAGGGACCAGTACATGACTTTTTCATATCCACTTCGGGAATAGTTCAGTGCTATTTCAGCATTATTGCCGTGAACTACCCGAAATGGTTCTGAACTAGTCCCGAAATGCCCCCCGAACTAGTCCCGAAATAATTCTGAACTAATCTCAAATAGTCCAAAACTAATCCCGCTACTCCGAAAATATAATTCAAATTGTTCAAATTCAAATGATGCCGAACTAGTGATGAAATGGTGCTGAACAAGTCCCAAAAGATCTCGAACTAGCCTCAAAATAGTCGTGAACTACTCCCGAAATGTTCCTGAAATATCGCTGAACTAGTCCAGAAATGTTCATTTGTACACACAAGAAGCTATTAAAAATTTTACCCATGCCGAGAGGTATGATGTTTACACATCAAAAATAATAACTAACAATTAGTTTATAACGATGCAATAGTAATCAAATAACTATGTAAACCATAAAAATACCAAATGATATTTAAGCCAAAAACAACAATTAAACATACTAAAAATAAAGGGAAAACTTGAAAATCGAAAGTACTTTGCATTGACAGTAGTCAAAGTTTTGTGCTTTTCGTTGCTAATTCAGTANCAAAATTGGTTTTCGCCATACACCATACAAAGCGTGAATCGTTCAAGCAGAGAATTTTAGTTTTCTTCCGCTCCAAAATTTAAACAAATTTGACATTCTTCTATTATTCTATACCACGTCCTCCACTCTGTGAAAATGAGGCGATTTTGCCATCCACTTTAAATGTCGATCAGAAAATCCAAAAATTTTGATTTTTGTACAAATTTCGCTCAGCCGGTTTGTCAATTCTTCAGGCAGCCGCATACACACAACATAAACGGTTTGAAACAAATGGTAATTTTTCTTGGTTTATCCAACAGTTTGCGTGGTTTATTTCGCTCTTCAAGTAACCCGTGTACGCTTAGGAACCTACAAAAAGCTCGAATTATTTTTCACGTTTTTACTATAAAAATCGTTTCAAAAAACAAAGCAACTTATGACAGGAAATACTCACTTACGCCGCTGCTTGATTACCAGCCGCCGCTGCCGCTCCAGCGCCGCCACCGCCAACAG
>NW_016233648.1:0-1182 GCF_001687245.7 Rhagoletis zephyria | reverse complement strand
ATGTGCTGAGTCAATACTTTTAAGTACCCAATACTCTCGATACTCGGTCTCCAAACATTTAGGTTTCAAATAAAAGCTCACATAGGCCAAAAATATGGAAAAAAACGCCTAACAAAACCCGAATGTAAGAGCCAATAGAGCTTTTTTACTGATTCAAATGAAAGATGTATACATATATGTCGGTTCGATGCCATAATACAGAGAAACCCTTACTTGTTTGAAGCATTTTTGTTACAGCTGAATCGGACGATATCATTTTTGTAGACCTGGGACAGATTCTGTAACCAGTTAACGACAATTTTCGAATCGGTATCGGTTTTGTCGACGTTTGATATCAAATATTTGTAAGTCAACAAGTGCGATATCGATCCNGCGATCCAAAACTTGGCGCTAGCTGGCTACAGAATCCCTCCCCTGAAAGGCTTCTTCATCCGTCAATATATTTTTCTTGAACCTTGGATCGACTAAGGTTAAAACTGATAAAATAATATTTTTCTGTGGCGATAAGTTCAAGTGATTTAGCCGATATCATATAAATTAGTAATGAAAGTTTTTTCTAAACCTGAAATGCATATAATGGCGAGGGTTTAATGTAAATAATCGGTATCGGATACCGAAAAGGAAGTATAGGGTACCGAAATCTTTTTTAAGTATTGGGTACCGAGTATTGGGGACAATTCAGCACATCACTAGTCGCCCTCATTCTCGCCGCTCTCAGTTGTCAACTCTACGATGACGTCACGCTAAAATTACTCTCACGAATTCTGCTGCATTCGGCGCAATCTTGTATTCATAGTTGCCAACTTAGTGCTTTAAGCACTAGATTTAGTGCTTTTTGCAAATTAAAACGCAAAAAAAAATGGTTTAGTGCCTAGTGCCCTTTTTAGTGCTTTTTTCTGAACTAAATTTTCTGAATTTACAAGAATCTACAAATNAGTCGCCCTCATTCTCGCCGCTCTCAGTTGTCAACTCTACGATGACGTCACGCTAAAATTACTCTCACGAATTCTGCTGCATTCGGCGCAATCTTGTATTCATAGTTGCCAACTTAGTGCTTTAAGCACTAGATTTAGTGCTTTTTGCAAATTAAAACGCCAAAAAAGAAAATGGTTTAGTGCCTAGTGCCCTTTTTTGTGCTTTTTTCTGAACTAAATTTTCTGAATTTACAAGAATCTACAAATT
>NW_016233647.1:0-1182 GCF_001687245.7 Rhagoletis zephyria | reverse complement strand
TTTTTTTTTTTTGGCTTTTCCAACAAAGCACTATTGGAACTTTGTCAAATGCGATGCCCATGTAAATTGACCCAAAAGGCATAAAATAGGTAGTTGGAAAAAACAGCAAGATTGGAAACTGTTGTACGCCCATGAACAAAGCCGGATTCGGAAAAAATAGTATCAACTTCGCCCATAAAAAAACAGAAACTTTAATACTTGTATTTCTTTTGTCAAGGATAAAAAGATCAGTGACCTCTTTTCTCGTGAGAGCGTTGTCAAAATGTTAATTTTTGTAAAACATCTTCTACCCATATATGGATGAAGAAATTTTAGGAGATCTTCTTTTATTGGGTAAACATTCGAAAATACAAAAAAAAATGTATTCCTGCTTGGTTTCGCGCGCTGTTACAGTTTACTTATAAACACTGCACTTTCGATAGTTTTATCAACGCACGTACAATAAACCCCCTAAATTCTAAGCAGTCCATTTTGAACTTACCTAGTGGTTGCTGTTCATAGCGCCCTGAATTCTCTGTGCCGGCAAGTCGTAATCGGGTATAGGAGCATTCTCGGAAGCGTAAAAAGATAGTCTTGCATTATGCTATTCATGTTTCTGTTTTTGTTGCGCAGTCGTTGAGTCTATTCGCTCTTACGTTTAACTACCTACCCTTTTAACGTTACCATTTNGCAATATTTCATAAAGATGCTTTTCTTGCTTCTGCTGCTGCTGCTGACACAACCCTTTAGTTTTTTGTACCTTACTACTCTGGTGCAGTTGCTTCTTCCCCATACACACAAAAAAAAAAAAACAAAAACGAAACACTCTCTAAAACACAACTCCAACGTGGCGCATTGCTGGCTGTGTGTTTGTGTTGGCAGATTACATTCACTCCATTAACATTTTATGCACTTGTATTATCGCAATTAAATTTTTAATGTTTTCATTTAGACAACAATGCTGCTCTAGTGGCAGCACCAGCGCCAGCGCCAAGCCAATGGCAACAGAGGAAACGCAATGTAAAACAAAAACAATGCGAGCGCTAAAAAGGCGTTCGCTGTGGCATATGTATGCACAACTTGCAACATTAACAGGCAACGATACGCAATCAGCTGCAGCATGATGAGCAACAACGAAAATGCAAAAAGCGTAAAATGACGAGATTGGAGTATTTAGCGGAAACAAAGAGGGTGTAAATAAAT
>NW_016233645.1:0-1182 GCF_001687245.7 Rhagoletis zephyria | reverse complement strand
GTGAGGACAGAAAACATTTCCTTCGGCATCGATCAGTGGACTCGGATCGTAGCGACACGGCGAGCAGATGTGGATGTCTTTATGCTGAGGCAAGGCTTTGAAATATTTGGGTTTGACTGGCTCTATGGGCACTTCCGGGTGCATTGGCATTGAAGACGTTGGCTTGCTGCAAATGCCACAAGCTCCTATTTTTGGTGGTTCTTTTGGAGCACGATATTTGTTGCAAATTTTACAGCGGTCGGCTGTGGCTTCGCCTCTGGAACTAACAGCTGGGGTCTTTCCTCTAGTGCAAATACCACAAGGACCCACTTCTGTTTCGATTGGCGGGGNCTTTGTCTCCGGGACTCTCAACAGGTGTGCCATCTTTTGGGACATCTAATTCAACTGATTGGTGAACTGGTGGAACAAGTACCACCAGCGAATTCTCTGTTTTTGTAGACTTTCCACTCGGTCCCTTTAACGGCGGCACCGCTGGTAATTCGCTTGTTTGTGGCGGTTGTAGCGGTTGTAGCGGTTTTGTTGGCTGTGGCGAACAAATACCACACGCAGGTTTCTTAGTCGATTCCGGCTGCGTATGTGAATGCTCCCCCCTACGCCCACATAAAACACACACACCTTGGCTAGCTGTTTCCGATAACAAAGCACCCACAGATGGCACCGAAGACGTTGCTATTGTGGCCACGAACGGTCCTTGAGTAACGGGAGCTTGCTGTAGCTCGATCGTTCGTTTCGACGCAGTCGAAGCGGTAGCTACTTCAGGTGTACCTTCAGTCGTCAGGCGTGCCGATGTCGGTACTTCCATTTGCACTTTTGACGCAACCACATGAGCAGCCGGTACTTGCATGAGAGAGTCGTGGGGGACTTGTAAAGGCAATGGAAGGAAACCAGGCTGCATGGCTGCCATTTGCTGCAACAAATCCGCATGAAAATTAGATGCTGGTGCAGGTCCTTCCATGGGTATGCCTATTAGATAACAATAAGATTATTTGTTTTTGATTCATAGGGTTTGGTCTATGTCGGCTTACTGCTCACTTCCGGACGTGGCGCCACTATAGTGTCTGTGCGTATTGGTTCCATTGACGCAAACATTTTGGCCATCTGGTCGTTATCTTGCACTGCTATATGCTTCCTGATTTCATATGATTGCTGGGACTCCGAATAGGGAAAGTTGTGCTGACGTTG
>NW_016233644.1:0-1182 GCF_001687245.7 Rhagoletis zephyria | reverse complement strand
GTTTTTTAAAAGTACCATATTTCGTTGCTTTTGAACTAGTTACTATCGGACTAGTTAGTTTCAGGCTTTCCCTACAGGGTAGATATGTTTGTATGTACATAAGTGTTCACATATGATACTTGTCCACGTGCCAAGTTCTTGGAGCTTAACGACCTCTCAGTGTTGCCTTTATCGGTCGTGTTTGTCTTTTTTTTTTAGACGAGCTTCGTAGATTTCGGCATAATATTACAGTGTGTACAAATAAGGTACTTACAATAGTAAAAAAAGTTAATGGCATCACTTTTTTTTGGATCGTCAACGTCAATGACTCCTAGAGCATTTGGAGAGAAGAAACTCAGAGGTATGCTTCTGGGCACACTTTATGACATTTTGAAGATTTGAACTTTGTCACAAAGTGGTCTTCTAGCTGCGGGATTTCTATTATTTAATTCTAGTAAGTCGGTGCGCGTCTTGTCCACCAGAAGGTGTAAAGTGTCTAACGCTCAGCTTCACTCGATTGGTGTATATTACCGATTAGAAGGCTAAATAAGTAACTACTCTGGCAGCAGAGGGGCAATCAGGGCTCTATGAACGCTTATGGAGCTATCGAAATCGGCCAGAGAATGCGTAACCTCTCTCACACTCGTCTAGGATTACTTTCAAATCAGATCATTTTGGTTGAGGGTTGGGTCGACCCCGGGCGGTCATAGGAGCTTTTTCAGCTTGAAGAGCTTTCTATCGGTAATAACAAGTATCTAGACTGGTCACTGTCAAATAGAAAAATAATTGGCTATTTCTAAGCATGGCGTGGTAGAATCATCTCAGAATTTCCTTCCCAGCTTTCCTGCTAAAGTTGTAGCTTTTTAGACGGGCCAATCCATGTCAAATCAACCAATTGTTGGAATCGACCATTTTTCATCAGGTCAGGTTTGGTCAGAACTTTTTCGTTTCTTATAAGAAAGTTCAGCCAAAGAAATAAAAAATTCGTTTCCAAAGTTATACAATATAAATATCTAAAAAATTATTATATTAAAAAATGATTCTAATCTCTTTTTAAAGGTGATATCTATTTATATACAGAATCTCGAAATTAAAAAAAAAGTGTCAAAGTAAAAACTTAAAATTGTTGGCATACTTTTTTATACCATACCTTCAACTGATCTTAAATGATCCTGAAATTTTCAAGGTGTTTTTTAAGATATG
>NW_016233643.1:933-1182 GCF_001687245.7 Rhagoletis zephyria | reverse complement strand
TGTCTGAGAGCCAGTTAGGGAATATTAAAAAAGCGAATTTCTAATGCATTGATATACTCTTCATAATGGTAAGATGACATTTATGCAGTGACAACTAAGTCAAAGGCGATTTCTGTGACAATTGTTCATAGAGGGTATAATAGAAGCCCTCGATGTGTAAAAGCTGTGACAGACGGCAAAGCTTATGCATATAATCTGGCATACATATGCGCATAATAATTTTGACCTCACAGACGGCAGTTATGCGGA
>NW_016233643.1:0-911 GCF_001687245.7 Rhagoletis zephyria | reverse complement strand
ATTTTTTTTACGTTGCTTTCAGTTAGTTGTTGTTGACTTTTTATTAAAATTCAACTCTAAAAATTTAAATTAACTGATAGTAAAATAAAAAAAGTGATATAAAATAAAGCAAATGAAAACAAAATAAAGTAACATTAAATATATAGATCAAATAAAATAAAAAAAATATAAAATAAATAAAAACAAAAAAAAATTTCGCAATCGCTTTAACCGAGGATCGAACCTGGCAGCTACAGGCTTGTATCCCGTAACTCTTACTACTCGGCTACTGCGGACGCGGAACACGCGCGCTTTGTTTGCTTACTTGTAGAAAAGACAACAGCTGACCAGTGTTGTCAACGAAAACTGCCCGGATCCGAGTTAATTCCCAAAAATTTCGTGCATTTGTTCGGCTGCTTATGCGCATATTAAAGAGGAAAATGCATGAGTCAAAGCAAATAAAGGCTGGTTATGCAAATAATCGAGCCCGTTTGTCTACCGTATAAGTCAGGGGTGTACTTTATATCCGTATTTTGTATCGTTTTTGTCTATTATAAAATTATGTTCAGGTGTGGTGAATTAGGTAATTTATTCATGGAAGGGATGTGATGTTATGCCACGTAATTTAGCATAGCGATTCTTAAAAGCAGGGATGCCCAGCCATACTGTTTAGTTTTGGTCGTTCGTTTTGTTGAACAGTAAATAAAATGCCTTGGAATCAAAGGAGAAAATGTTGCCTCAAATTTAAGTTATACCTCTGTAGCTGCCAAACCGATAATAAATTATGGCTATAGGCTGCGCATCCCTGCTTTTAAATCGTCTGTACAAGTTCGATTAATGTGATGATTCTTAGAAACAGGCCGAATTATCTTTTAATAAATATATATTTTTTTATTTTTAATATTTTTATTGAGCTTTGTACCACGATTGTT
>NW_016233642.1:0-1182 GCF_001687245.7 Rhagoletis zephyria | reverse complement strand
ATACGGGAGCATGAAGCACATTTCCCGAATATTACTGGTTCGATGAGGTATGTCAAGAAGAGAAGCTGCTAAAAAATATGCCGCCTACAGGACCACGCTGCGATCGGGCGCAACGTGAGCCATGTGAAACCGTTATAGGGAATTGAAGAGGGAGGCTATACGTATTTGCGGCAATAAGAAGACAGAGGTCAAAATACGTGAGAGCGAAGAGAGTAAAATGCTGGCCGACACGAAAAACGCCCGAAATTTTTATCTGAGAGTTAGGCAACTTACGGAAGGTATCAAGACTCCTGTAAGAACAACCATACCGACCTAGTGACCGATGTCCAGAACATACATAAATTATGGAGGGAACACTTTTCGAACCCAGCACTGAAAGTAGTAAAGAAGACGAATCCGAGCCCCCAGTCGATGACGATGGAGCAGATGAAAAATAACAAAGTTTGAAAAAGTAGACGACTTCGTTTATTTAAGAATCAGCATTAACACTGATAATAATGTCAGCATGGAGATCCAACGCAGAATCACTCTTGCCAACAAGTGTTACTCTGGACTGAGTAGGCAATTGATGGCACGCGGACGCATGGACAGTGACAACATCTCATGAGGCGGCTCTTGGAGATTTCGAGAGAAAGATTCTGCGAAAGATTTATGGGTCTTTACGCATTGGCAACGGCAAGTACCGCACACGATGAAACGTGAGCTGTATGAGCTTTACCGTGACGTAGACATAGTGCGGCGAATCAATATACAACGGCTACGCTGACTTGGTCATGTCGTACGAATGGACAGAAACGCTCCAGACTTCGAAGTATTCAACACGGGTCTCGATGGTGATAACAGAGAAAGAGGAAGGCCCACACTGCGATAGAAGGACCAAGTTGAGAAGGACTTGGCTTCAATTGGCATTTCCAATAGGTATCAGTTGGCACAGAAAAGAAATGACTGACGTACTGCTTTGAACTCGGCCAAAATCGCTTAGGCGATAATAGCGCCAAGTAAGAAGAAGAAGAAAAAAAGAATGGACCAGACCAAACAGAATTGTATTTATCGTCTGGCGAAAGATACATTTGGTTATTTTTATGTAACTTGTGGAATTTAGCTTTCACAAATTGGACAGATTAGGAACATTACACTTTCTATCAAAACAAAACCACTTGTGTAAATCCTTTTTGGGTACTC
>NW_016233641.1:0-1182 GCF_001687245.7 Rhagoletis zephyria | reverse complement strand
TACAATATTAGCTACAGTTGTACATAAATATATATGTATGAATGCATTTGTTCATCCAACCGCGCTAGGACTACTGCCTTTTAAAATTTTGTATAGTCTACTTTTTAAACCTGTCAATAGTTTTAAGAAATTTGTAATATGTTCTGGTTTAAATTTTAGTCGAAAAAGTTCGTGGTTTAAAACTCAAACCAAAATGTTTTAATTCTAGTTTCTAGGTTTCATATATAGAAATTTTTGTTTAAAATCTAAACCGAAATAGAAAATGTTTGCGAAATGTGGTGTTGATTCAAACTCAACATATGAAAGCACATTTACATGCATGGCTGTAGTTGAGTGTGCAAAGATGCTTGATACAATTGGTTGCTACCAAGGCTGTCCGGGTTCAATCCCCATCAGACGGAGCATGAAATTTAAGACCTTTTTTAAATTCTAAATTATGAAAATGTTTGGGTTAAAAATTTAAACCGCACTGTTTAAATTCTAAACCCAACATATATCTCTCTTTTTTTAATATTGGAAGCTTTGTATTTGAAACTGAATTTAGTTTGGTCATATATGTATGTAATCCAAAACATTTAAAATTAAAACCGAAACTTTTAACCGTGCACTGAGCAAAACTACTTGAGAAAAAAGCATTAGTTTAATAGCACGAGTGCAACACCGTACACGCGATAGAAGTAAAAGTTCTTAAAAAAAGCACATGTGTGCGCCCCACACCCGGTAGAAATCTTAACAAAAATAAACTAGGAGACAATCAGACGAATACAGTTGTTTATTGTGTCCAAAGTTTGTATAAAGTTGATAAGTTTTTATGATGTCCCATAATTTTTTTTTTTAATTTTTAATTTTTTCAAATACAAAGTAATGATCATTCTTTTTCGCTTTATTCCGTATTCGAAAAATTATATGTTTCAATGGACACATCGCTTTGAATACATAATTTAGATTTAGATAATATTTTTAGCAATTTTGTTGAGAAAAATAAAACATTTAGATTATTGTTTGTATTTAGGTCGATTTTAAATGTGCTACCCCAAAATAGATGATATCANGTGACGAAAGCTGAACTAGAAACACAAAATTTATGATATCAATTTCGTGACGAAAATTACACGCATTTTTTAACCGCCCTAGAAACGTGCGGAAAATCCTTTTTTTTATTTATTCGGAACGTTGCAAAAC
>NW_016233640.1:0-1182 GCF_001687245.7 Rhagoletis zephyria | reverse complement strand
CCTCAAAAAAATCACCCGTTATTTACTTAAGTGAAGAGAATATGCTTACAAACATGCTTAAGTGCATGAGTACAGCATAGGACAAGGGGGAAAATACATAAGTGAATGTAAGTGTTTGTAAGTAAGTATGTACATTAGGGTGGTCCAAAGACACCCTAGGATTTTTCTATATCGAAAAAAGTATACCCTTAGTTTTTATTTTGAAATCAAAAAATATTTAGAAGTCGCTCAAAGCGCTCAAAGATTTCCATGTATTTTTATATGGGAAAAATCAAATTTTTCGTAGAAATGGTATAAAATTCTTGAAAATCAATATTTTTGAAACGGAAAACTCCAGTTCTCTTCAGTAGATCTACAATAATAATATCCCACAGTTTATTTAACCATTTTTTAATACTAACGACTTTTTATTGGTCGCGCCATTGCATTTTTCAGGGTTTTTGGCGGACCTATAAATTATAGTTGCGATGAAAAAATGGTTAATTAAATAATTGGGTATTATTATTGGGAATCTACTGCAGATGAAAAAAAATAATGATTTTTAACTACTCTATACCATTTCTACGAAAAGTTATTTTTTCCTCATATAAAATACGTGTAGAACTTTGGGCGCTTTCAGCGATCTCTAAATATTTTTTGATTTCGAAATAAAAAATACGGGTATTTTTTCGCTATAGAGCAATCCTAGTGGGTGAGAGCATAACAATTCCGTCTTTATTTTTTCACATGCATTTTTTTGGACCACCCTAATGTACATACTTGTGTATGCGCTTATGTAATTTCATGAAGAACGTCGTGTCTGACGACTATCAAATATCGATGCTATTTAGATGCACGTTTATTACGTACATATACCCGTATTTAGGTCTGATTATAGCTATGATGGCAACGGCATACATACTTACATATGTATGCATGTTTGTATGTACTTACTTACTAAGTATATCAAATTATCTTCTCAACATNATATGTTTGATATTTTGTACATACATATTTATATAGAAATTTAAGTGTGTAGAGTTGAGTAACTTCATAGTATGTAGTTGGCGCTGGCATACCTTCATACATAGATAAGTGCTTAGATTTTGTCTAGTATGTAGTTAAAATCTTCGCTGTAATGTGCTCATAAGTCCTCAAATAATCTTATTATCGCTTAAGTATCTTATAAGTAGCTAAGTAAAA
>NW_016233639.1:0-1182 GCF_001687245.7 Rhagoletis zephyria | reverse complement strand
TTGCCAATCTAGCCGGTCGGCCCAAAAAGTTCTGGCAACACTGGTTGCCAGCAGTACTTTCAAAGAAAATTGGACGAAAGATGCCACCGCTTCAAAATCCTGTCACTCTCTGAGGACGCATTGGCTTCTCGACGTTTGGGTTTTCCGAATCCCACTGCATCAGAAAAGATGATTTTTCGAGTAAAATTGTTGGCCATTTCGAGCTGCTCTAAGGTCAAAAGTTTAGAGTCTAAACTGAAAAACAATAACGAATCGGAGAGTCGTGTGCCTTCTATAAATGAGAGAATTGGACCTAATCTCGGAGGTCTTTGTGCAAAATTGGTATCTGGATGATGCGTGAAATGTTGAGTTGTTGAGATCGATAGCGAGTTGAGTGTTGTCCGTGAGTGTTTTCCATGCCAGTCCCAAGAATTTTTTGCACTAACAAGCATACAGCAAGCGCCGTGGGTGCCTCATTTCGGTAAAAAAAAACTTATTTTCAGTAAACACAAAAAATAACTCCCAGTGCACTTCTAAAATGTAGCTTTCAAATTTTGAATCCTCTCGGCATTATCGCCTTATTTTGAATTTGGTCGTAGACGCTCGCTCGGATCAGTAACTAATGAATTGGGTACGTATGTATTTTAAATTGAAAATGACGTTGAGCCAAGACATTAGCTCTGTCAGTAATAGAGAAAAACCTGAATGAATAGAAGAATAATGCATTTCGATTGTTCGTTCCTCTTGCTGGAGTTTTTTTTTATAAATTTGCTGGCTTGTTTCATCTAAAGGGCATTTAGCTTGGTTCTAAGAGAAAAAACATAAATTTCATGACTAGCAAAGACATTCAGAGTTAGCAGAAAATATAATTCAAAAACTATTAAAAATACTTGTAGAAAGAAATGCTGCCAATTGTGCTATACAAGAAATGTTACATTGTTGTTGTATGTAAATGAGTGCTTATAGCAGCGATGGGCAGCGCGAGCTTTTACTCAACACTCGACTATACAAAATGTATTGAAAGCTTAAAAGAGCTTAGCCCGCCGGCAAGGCGGCGCCCATCACTGCCTTATAGCGTACAACTGTAGGGCGGATAGCAAGCATTTGTCTGTTAGCGTTTCCGTCTAGATACTAGTGACGAGGGAAGTCAATGTAAAGTGGAGCAGTCGGACAGCGAAACGGCAGAGCACTAAAAATGCAATA
>NW_016233638.1:0-1182 GCF_001687245.7 Rhagoletis zephyria | reverse complement strand
ATTTGTGTCATTTGTGCAGAATACTTTTGCGGTGACACTGTCACATCAGTGGCAACACACTCTAATTCTCTGCACACATTAAAGAGGGGATAGAGAATATGCGACACGTTACAATGCCGATGCAGATGATGCAGTAACAGACGCAGGAGGAGATGAAGATGGTGGAGGACTGTGTGAAAGGCACTTGCTGTGTGGCATTGTGTTGTACCCCGCACAGTTGTACAAAGTGGCATAATCGGCAATTCGCCGTCGCTCTCACTTGAGCTGTCTGCGCCGCTGAACTGAATGATGATGCTACTACGGCATCATCAGCATTACTTTCCATTTTTCACTGCCATTTGTCTCTCTCTCTCTCTCCCCTTTTCAGGTTTCCCTCTTTCACCAGGCAAAGCACACTTGTAAATATATGCACGCGCCCAACATGTGCTCACAGCTGAGCTGCTCACTGCTCGCTGGGACTAACACGATCAAGGTGAAGGATGAAGTGTGTGCTGGTGTCTGTAATGTGCCCCTTCTACCACCTTCCACCACGGTATAAATACACAGATAGGCACTGCGACGGGCGCCTTTGTACGCTTTCGTTTGAGTAAATGAGTGAGAGTTCTGCCAGTGCGAAACAAGGCACGCCAGCATCTCCAGTTCTTCAGGCCGTCATGAATAGTATGACAAATGTTGTACACTTTGTACAGTGATCTCCACACTGTACACATTTTTTTCTCGCATGCATTGCACCGCATCCTCTCGATAAGACGGTCTTATGAACAGGCACTCCACTTGACGCCTCGCCTGCCACTGTTCAATCGTTGCTGCCAATTGAATGGTGGTGGTGGTCGTGGTGGTGGCCTTAGTCGTCATTTTTGTTTATAACAGTGGCAAAAGAAAGAAGGAAAAAGAAGTAGGAGAAAAGTGGCAGCCCAACGGCTGCTCTTTCTCTCACTTGAAACTTGAGCTTTTCCCTTCAAAACTTGAGGATTGCCACTGTACGAGGAGCGGAAAAAAGTTTTGTTATTTCTTCTTCATTACATTNTATTTCTTCTTCATTACATTGCTTTTTGCAGAAGCGGCAGATATATCTCTGGGTGACTGGCTGGCGTCAGTGAGGTCGCAGAAGGAGAAGAACAATTGTCGGACATTCCTTGAATAGCAGCAGCCTTTGCACTACTACTCAATAGTGTCTGTCTG
>NW_016233637.1:955-1185 GCF_001687245.7 Rhagoletis zephyria | reverse complement strand
CGCTTGGTTTGTCAAACCGCTTGTGTGGTGTATTTCGCTCTTTAGGCTTTGATTTTAAATTATAGAAGGAATTATATTTTCCTAAATAAATAATGCAAAAAATTTTTCATGAAAATAATTGTGAATATTATACATATTAGAATAAGGTGTACACTTTCTTTTATCGCCTAGTGTAAGTAAATACATATGAATGTGTATGTATTACATACTCTCTTTAAAGTGTGGAAAAT
>NW_016233637.1:0-945 GCF_001687245.7 Rhagoletis zephyria | reverse complement strand
TCATGAAAATAATTGTGAATATTATACATATTAGAATAAGGTGTACACTTTCTTTTATCGCCTAGTGTAAGTAAATACATATGAATGTGTATGTATTACATACTCTCTTTAAAGTGTGGAAAATTGTAGGTGAACTAAATGGAGAGAAAGCTTATGCAAATTAAGCTGCCCACAAACTTGTCTTGGAGATGCATTTTTATGTTTTCGTTTTGAATATTTTGTTAGTGACTCAAAAGGCATTTGTTTTACACATTTTTTAAACGTGCTATTCATATGTACATGCACTTTAGGCTAGATCGATTTTTTACAGGAGAAAATAAAAGTTATTTTATAGTATTGTAGTAGTATAAATATGTATGTATAATGTTTTCTTAGGTCTAAATAAATAATAATTGGCTATACAAGATTAAACTAAGACTAGCTAACTAGCTACACCGAAATGTATTTAAACTGATCAAAAAAATATATATATAATTAGCCCCCCCTCTCCTCGCCTCCCACAAAACTATTTTAACCGTTATTTTACATTGAAAAATGTTGCGACTCTTAAGACCCTAATAAAGAAGAAAAAATCGATCATCTCTAATGTACATTTTACAAGTAAAATTTCTGATTTGCATTCGAGAAATTTGAGAATTTTACATCCGCGCTTGTTTATGTTTTAAAGATATCAATTACACCCATAAAGTCTTAGAATTGATGGCTTTCCAAGCCAAACGTTAATTTAGAAACCCAAAAATATTTAGGAAATACTATGCTTATAATAATAACCTTGCTCTTACACATGCATGCGAAGAAGGAATTAGGGTTTTTAATTAAAAATCGTTCACATTTTCTTCCATAATGTAGAAAAGTATTCATGAAAACTTATTTAAACGGCTCCATGAAATATTTATGTATGTATGTATATTTGTACTTCCAACAGTATCCACTGCACATATTAAG
>NW_016233636.1:0-1182 GCF_001687245.7 Rhagoletis zephyria | reverse complement strand
TATGATTCTGATATTTCAGGCCCCTTACAAAGCCCGGACCCGGGGGATTAACCCCTTTACCCCCTCCCTCCCGACGGGCTTGTTTATCCCCAATAAGAATGGTTCGCTTTTATTGAAAAACAAATACAAACTATGCATTAGAGATGGACGCGAGATATCGAGACCCATGACAAGGGGCCGGCAAAATGTATCAATAAATATTAATATTGTCTTGTAAAAGTACGAACAGTTTTACTTCTTCTTTTTGTCGCACGTACGATTTGAACCGATTTAAATATGCCTGAAATGTTTCTACCTTTCATGAACATGAAATGGCATTATAACTTTGGTCTGATCTTTGTAATTACCAGCAGAAGAAGAGTTATACCAATGAAAATGTACACTTAAATGATCCGAACGTCGAGCTGATCCGATTTAACCGTGTCCGTCTTTCTGTCTATCTGACTGTTTTAACGCAATCTAGTTCCTAAGTTTTCGAGATATCCTCTAAAATTTGGTAAAGTGGCGTATCTTTATAACGAATGACTCATTTGTCGGAACCGGCAAAATCAGACCACTTAAACATAAAGCTCCCATACAACTGATTGTTCAGATATTAGGTTTTTGTTATAACTCCTCCATTTACTATTATTACTCATTATCCACAGAAATACTGCCACAGACCGGACCACTAGATGCCAGAGATGACTACAGCACAACTCCACCTAAGTCAGGTCAAACAGAGCTGCCTCCACGGCAGACTCTGGTGTGAGAAACCCAACACAAACACGATCACACCCCAACAGAACACAGACGTAACCATAATTATTTCTGGGAATCGTAAAATCCAANAATATTTAACACGGACAATTAATTGGAAAAGATTACAAAAAAAAAAGTTTTCATAAAATATTTCTGAGAAAAAGTCTTCTTTTGTTGTAGGTACTTCCCAGGAATAGAAGTTTTTCCAAAGATTTCAGTGCGGTGGAAATGCACTATGTACAAAAATAATTATGAGCCAAATATTTAACTACTATAGCTTCAAAAATGTTTCCATACTACTACACCTGGTAGAATTCCACATACAATTGGAAGTGTGAGTATAGGAACAAAATGATATTGATTAAATTTTACTAAAACAAATTCCTAAGGGCATTTAAAATATGAAAGATTTTCTAATATCTAGATACCGCGAACTAGAAT
>NW_016233635.1:0-1182 GCF_001687245.7 Rhagoletis zephyria | reverse complement strand
AAAAAAAAAAGCTAACAGTAATTTCTAGCTTTCAAGCCTGCAAATCGCTCAAAAAATTGATGCGGTTCGGTTCAGTGGTTCGAAGCACTTAGAAAAAACTGGTACCGGAACAAGAACCTTCTCGTGAATATCTCTGAACCGCGATTAGGTTCAAATGGCTCATTTTTTAAATACTGAGTGATACATATATCACACAAATATTTATATTTTTTATTTTATTTTTAAAATATATTATTATTATTATAAATATATAAATATTTTCTGAATGTCACCCACTTTTTTATGCAAAAAACACTAAAAACAACATAATTACCAATGTCTGTTTACTGCTTAAGAAGTTTCAATGATTTCCTTGTTTTTATATTTTCATGAAATAAGACATCGAAAAAAAAACAAAAAATTTAATATATTTTCAGAATGTCACTTTTAGGCGAGAAAGGGGTTTTCATTTGTATGTATGTGTTGTCGAAGAAAGATGAAACAAAAGGCCTGCCTTCAAAGAAAAACCATGACATGAAACCATGAAAAATCAAAGTGATATGCAAATGTTTAAAAATCATGCATTTAATATTAAAAATCAGTATAATGCTTATCGGTTCGTATACTTTTTTCTAATAGTTTCTAAACTTATTTATATTAAATAAAATGCAAAAATAAGAAAAAATTCGTATTCTACACAACTTTTCACGCAGAGCTGTTAAATTTGGATTAAAATTAGCAATCAATATGATCATTTGTCATTGGTAAATTGAATAATTATTTTAATTTCCCTTTGTAGCCTGGTAATTAATAATAGAGTATAATAAAAAATTATCATGATTTTTTGTCATTGATAAAATAATTGGAAATAATCAAAAAAGAAGCAAAAAAACGAATGCAATTATTTTTCTGACTATTTCCAATTATTTTTGAATTTTCTTTTTTCAAATTTAATTGTTGAGAAAAGTGGATTTTTATTTTGAACCGCACCAAATCATTTTTTGGAGTCGTTTTCGCTTCGATTTTGGCAGTTCGAAACAGAAACGGTTCGGTTCGTAGTCCTGCTTTAATAACTATAACGTTTCAGTGTAAACTGGTTAATATCGTTAAAATTCTAAAAAATAATATAAATATCGCTAAAAATTTGCATTAAATTTTAATAATTTTTTTTTTTGTTGACAGCGTTTTGCACTTTTTTCCATA
>NW_016233634.1:0-1182 GCF_001687245.7 Rhagoletis zephyria | reverse complement strand
GTTAATAGTTAGCACTAGTGTTCGCGTAAACAGACTAAAGTTAGGTATGTATAAGCTAACGTCACTCCCTGCAGGGTAATGCTTTGACCACTCGGCCATGGCGTTTCTACGGGAGCCCCGGCAAAAAGCAGACGTAAACGCTATCTGTAGACTGTCTTTGTTTGTTTTCACCACACATTTTTGGTGAACTTTTAGTGACTCTCTCCTACTGAATAGCCAAATCATCTCAAGTCACAAAAATTGTCACTAATTGCTAATCTCAAATTTAGTGANTAGGGTAACCCCTGAATAACCCTGGCTGGCAGCCGAAAGGGTCCGGGTTCAAGACCTCCTCGGCCGTAGAGGATTTTTTATTTTTTTTTTGTATTTAGTATTTTTTTATTTGTTTAACAATCTTTAGATTTTAATGCTTTAAAAACAAAAAAATTAAAGTTTTTTTCAATACATTTGTACGATATTAAAGCATTTTGGTTTATTTTCTTATGAAATTCTTGTTGAACAAATTTTCTCGCTTCATTTTCATTTTTTTCTTATAAAATGGAAAGAAATAAGCTATTCCTCCATACTTCTATTTTTGTGACCTGCTCTTAGCCAGCTGACGAATTAGTGACTTATTTTTGAGACTAGAGACGTGAGACAGCGTACTGAATACCAAATAGTCTCAAAATCCAAGTTCACCACCAAAAGTCACTATTAGTGACTAGAGACCGCTTACTGAATGCCAGGGTAAAAGTAGTTTCGAAAGTCACTTTGCATGCAAGGTTTAACTGCTCCTGCAATTACTTTTTAAAACTCTGGAGTCTGAACGACTTTTAAAAAGGATTTGCACTTGTCACGTCTAACAGCTACTTAATTTAGGATATACACATCTACACATGCACATACATATATATGTATGCACATAAAGGCCAGTATGCAGCTCTCAAGAAAAGCAAAAACTTCATATAAAATGATATACAAGAAATAGCTAAGAAATTTTATTGATTAAAATTCTCTTGAGGCACTATACAGTTCTTAAGAGATTTGCTACGCTTTCTACTTCGGGTTTGTAAAGTTTTTTGTGAAAAAGGAGCACAAGGCAACGCATGTTTGCACCGTTCGATTATATCTTGAGGAAAGAGTGAGGCAACAGGCTGTGAAGCAGTGATCGGACTTCTACCACATTGTGGTAGATCTGCCACT
>NW_016233633.1:0-1182 GCF_001687245.7 Rhagoletis zephyria | reverse complement strand
AAAAAAAAAAACTATATGACAATCCGTCACTTATAGAAATCAGACTTCAAATAAATAAAGTCGCCGAAAAAGCCCATTTAGCTAATTTTACACGGTGTCGATAAAAACAAAATGCCCTCATAGTAGCATGTATATGTGTATATATGCAGCCACCCTAAAACGCATAAATAGAATATTTTATTATTTTATTTGCAAATTTTTTCATGATCTTTGTTCCGCATTATTCCCGTTGTGGCCATTGACCGCTTCTATACTTAAGTTCCGGTCTTATACCACAAAGCACACGCCAACGCATTGCTCTCACATGCGTACTTTATTTACATACATACATATAGGAAATTTGCGTTTGTAGATTTGCTTTTATTTCAGTCGTCTCGAATAATCTGCATATAAAGCATACTTCGGTGCTAAGTGTTAGTGATTGTTCTGAATTGGGGATTGTCGCGCGTGGTCGTCTTCTACATATTCAAGTGCGCACAGTAGCTCAAAAAAAATTGACGAAACACATTTTCATAAACAAAAAAAAAAAGCAAAAATTTTTCTGAAGTGATGTTTTTAATAGCAAGAGTGATAATAAGAGCGTAGAAAAGTAAATGTTAATACACTTGCCAATTTGTACATCAGAACTCAAGTGGAAAATACATTGCAAAATTTTTGTGATAGGTAAATACTGTGTGTCCATTATGTTTTGTATATGTATGTATGTATTTTTTTAGTTTGGGATACTAAAAAGTTGCAGACGTTCGTTAAAAGTGTTTTAACTCGAAATTTTTAGTTTTTGATATGAAGTGTTAAAAATATTCACAGTTCAAAACTCTAAATGTCGAACATGGGAAAAAAGCTGTAGCAATGTTCTACTGTTATTTTCAGCAACAGCAAAATTTGTCTTTATCATGCGGTAGAGACGTGTTTTTTGTGTTTCCTCAACAACATACAATTCGGAGTTGATACATTTTTGTAGGATATATGTAAAATGTTCAGGTCTCATATTTTGCGAAATTGCCTCAGATTTTTAAATAATCAATCTATTTATGACACTTATAATAAGTGGTGAAAAAATTTTATATTCAGGGAAAGTAGGTATTCGCTTATTCTGAATTGTTTTTCTTCTATAAAAGTTTATAAGTCAAAAGGTGCAAACTCTTTACTCGAGCGTGTTTTAAAAATTAAACTATGAAAAAA
>NW_016233631.1:0-1182 GCF_001687245.7 Rhagoletis zephyria | reverse complement strand
TGTAAGTAGTCGTATGTAAATCGACCGCTTTAGATAAAACTTAATATATGTATACCTTTGCGATTAGCAAATGTACCACAAGAAGAACACTTTTCATCAAATACATAAATAGTTCGATTCCTTGACGCCTTCAGATAAACACAGCGAAATAAGTCAGTTTCCATGGCCGATTTTTGTTTTTTTAAACCAAATCAATAAAACCGCCTTATCAAATAATCGATAAATAAATTTCACGAATTACGTGCATTAGTTTATTCACAAACTTTCTGTGGTGTGCACGATAAGCGTAAGTTAATCTTCTCAATTTCGAATATATAACACTAATGCCAAGATAATGACAAGCCAGTTAATAAAAAGTCAATAAATAATGATCGAAACAATAGCACCGACAACTACAAATACATACATACATATGCACATAACGTCGTTTAAAGTACAGAACCGCATATCGTCATTCTGCAAAACCGCGTAACTGACTTTTGCTGCCAAAAATTGCATTTGCTCACACAAAGCTCTTGGCTTAGCCCTTATCCATTCGTGCTGAAATATACTAACCAAAAATGCGATTGCTTTATAGAAATGAGAATTATTTTGAAATATGAGTGTTTTTACTCTCTAAAAAATAATTCATGCAACCCCACATACGCAGTTTTGCATTTTCTTGCTACGCGGTTTTGTACTTTAAACGACGATACACTCTAAAAAAAAATTGTGTAGATTTCCTTCCTAAAAGGTAGGTTACTGATTTCCTACCTTATTATTCGCGAAATTACATGCTCGATTATTCAACGAATAGTTTGTTTAAATTTCAGACTTTTTAGAGCGTAATATAGCTGCTGTTGTGTGCGTAAATTTACTACGAAAGTGTGTACAAGTTACAAAATACACATCTGTTGTCTGATTTCCACCGTAGAATTGTGCAAACCCGCTAACAAAAAGGATTTTGACACACGAAAATGTGGAAACGAGAAAAATACATTTCCATCGTGTAAATTTACCAAAAATTTTTAAAAATAANCATTTTTTAGAGTGTATGTATGTATAAGTACATCGCATTCCTGTATCATTTCCAATTCCATTTCAAAGAATTCCAGCAAGCCGATAACGACAATAGAAAGGCACACACACACGCTAAACATATGTATGTAAATACATTACAAATACGTAGATTACTGTTGCGGA
>NW_016233630.1:0-1182 GCF_001687245.7 Rhagoletis zephyria | reverse complement strand
GTCGCTTAGTCTAAAGTAATTTGAAGAGTGAACCTCCGCGTCATTCGATGGTATTACTTCCAGAATCCCTCGTAGTTCATTAAGTTACCAAGTGTTACATAATTTTCTCTAATTTCAGTTATGGTAAGAAGCTGTCATAAATTACTTTAGAATCGGGAATTTAATATGAAATCTGTGTATGAATGCGATTTATGTGATGGGCTAGCAAGAAAAAAATTCTGAAATTTTTAAGTACGAAAAATATTTTTTAAGGATTCCGTTAAACGCGTGAAATAAGTAACTTCGAAATTCGATCTTCGGACATTTCAGTAAAGGTTCCGAGATTTTCGAGACATTTTCGTTTTTAACGCAATACCCGTAATTAAATTTAAAATTTTCATTTTAGGCGTTTTATAGCTCAAAGTATTTGACTTACTATTACGAAACTAAAAATTAACTTTGATTCTCTAATACTTTGGAAAGGCAGGTCCCGAAATCTTGTGGTAAGAAAAATGCATATATNGCATCTTCCGATTAAATATTTTTTTGTTTGGCTGTTCATTTTAATCTTAATGAAACATAAAAAAGCGCTTATTTCATACAACGTATTTAAGGAAGATTTTCTGAATTTGCGGAGGTGCGGGTTGTATCGGGAGTGTCGAGAAGGGATTTTGGTGCCGTCCCGCTCAAAAGACTCCTGATAACTGCCATCATGGCCATTTTGAAATCAGTACCTTGAGTCCCGATATCCCTCGCACATCTCTAGTCGTAATGGCCGATTGAGCAAAACACTGGCGTGCCATTCGCGAGATCTGAGGTTCGTATATTCGGGCAGTGAAATTTTTATTTTTCTAAATTTTAAAATTGGGGTTTTCACTCTTTTCACTTATAGTGTTAGGAGTAAATGGTAATTTCGGGTCTCAGGTGGCAACCAGACATAGCATCAGCGACAATTTCACATTTATGTGCTCTTCAGATAAAGCTAAAGTTCACGTAAATCGGGTTACAGGTATTTCACTAGCGAAACTGTAAAATAAACTTAAGAAATCGATTTTTCTCATCTTTTAGTAAACTCAGAAATGTCTTCTTGCCAGCCCAATGCACAGATCATTACCATTTCTTGTATTTTACTTAAAGTGAGGTTAGATGTGGCAATTTAAGCGCTTTTTCTATGCATTTTGCTGTCAAAATGCGAAAATCCAC
>NW_016233629.1:0-1182 GCF_001687245.7 Rhagoletis zephyria | reverse complement strand
TTAAAATTAAGCATTAGAAGATCAAACGCGATCCTCGGAAGACCCTTGGGAGGGACCTTAAGTGATTATGTCATAACAACAACAAACAATTAACCTTGATTTTTATATGTGCCTTAGATTGGTTAAAGATTTGTGAATATTTTAATAATATGCATTCAATTCCCTTTTAAAAATAAGAAACCATAAAAAATAAAGATTAATTTGTGGTCCCTGCACAACGCGACATTGTATACTTGTTGAGGCCAGTATGAAACTCTCAAGAAAACGGTCAAAAAAAAATTGCCATTATTTCGTTTGTGTGTCCAAGGAATTTCGACATCTGATACTTCACAGCCTGTTGCCTCATTCTTTCCTCAAGAAATAGTAAAACGGGCATATATTTATGATGCAAACATTGGTTGCCTTGTGCTCTTTTTGNTAGAAAGCGTAGCAAATTTCTTAAGAACTGCGTACTGCCTCAAGCAAATTTGACCCAGAAAATGTCTTATCCACTTCTTGTACGTCATTTTATATGGAGTTTTTGCTTTTCTTGAGAGCTGCATATTGCCATTTATGTTACAAAGTGTTATAAATTAATTTTAGTTATTTTTTATAATTTACAGATGTGCGGGAAAATCAAACCACCTTGGTGGTCAAAATGATTGTCCCCATTAGGTAGCACGCTGTTCAATAAGACCAAGCCACGAGCGCGACAGAAGACTGAGAAGCCTAAAAAGCTGGTTTGAAAATATTCAAAAAAAAAGCAATTAGAACTGCAAAATATGAATCCTGGCAAATTTATTGCCACGTCTATCTCATGTGTCAAGGGAACACATGGATAACGACGAACGAGGAATCATTAGGTCTTCTCCTACACACACTTCCCAAACAATAAGCCGGTGGACCATAACGACCCCACTAATGAGGGGGCCAATCTGGTCTAGGTAATCGTTTGATTACAAACGCGAAAATAGAATGAGCTATTAAGGCTTTGGTCTTTACAAATCACCAGGAATTCGAGGTATTCACGCGGCAGAGCTGTAGCAATCACGGGTCATTATAAAAAGCTGTATTCAAAAGGGCTATATTCCGCTTGGCTGGAGAGATACAAAAGTCACCTTCTTACCCAAGGCAGGTAAAATTTTAGGGATGATAGTGGATGATGTATGGGGCGTGACACCGACCAGTAGGCTCTCCCCAGCG